>NC_091127.1:64957890-65197890 GCF_040183065.1 Periplaneta americana | reverse complement strand
CATACATGCAAAATTTATCAAACCAAACGAAGCATTTAAGAGCTTGAATCTTTAGTATGCACTGTATAGATAATTATATATCACACACTTTTGTGCAAGAATGTGTCATGTCCGTCTTTTAGTAAGGCCTTTACAGTTCAAAAAGTACTTGACTGTTTCACTGATTTGCTTCAGAAAACAAACATCTCCCCGTTACATGATATGTAAGTCAACATTTTTTCCCCACAGTGCTATATTTCAGAACCAATTTTTAACTACAGCTTTGGTCCCCCAAAATGAAATACTAGTAGCGAGCTTACCTGGTGATCCGGAGTAGCTCTCGAGCGTATGTTCGATTTCAGCTTGCGCTGAGTACCTGGTTGGGTTTTTCCGAAGGTTTCCCCAACCGTAAAGTGAATGTCAGATAATCTGTGACGAATCTCCGCCCTCATCTCACCAAATAGCATCTCGCTATTACTAATTTCATTGACGCTAAGTAAGCCAGTAGTTGATATGGCGTCGTAAAATAACCAAGTTAAAACCATTATAAGCTTACAGTACTCTTACTGGCTGCACTGAACACTTTAAGCTTCAAATTACAGTACAGTAATAATTGTTTGAATATATATATATATATATATATATATATATATATATATATATATATATATATATATATATATATATATACACACAGGGACATCACTTTATTTTTACTAACATTTTTAACATTAACCTGGCTATATTCGGAAACACTGTTACCCCCCTTCCATTACAAGAGTTTGGAATTTCTAGTGCAATATGTAAACAAATCATTTTACTAGCTATAGGAGGAGAGAAAAGTCGTGTATCCATTTATGTTACAGGGAAATATAAGTTAGTATTACGATTTTCAGTTTGGTCATTACTTTACAGTATTTTATATATAAAAAATAAAGAACAGTAGAATAGTAACAATTTTTTTTCACAAACTCAAGTCTTCAGGCGGTTATATACATTATGAAATGTCTACTTTATTCAGCATATTACTAACCTAATATATTCCTGAGAATTTTGTGAGCACTTCCGTAAGAAACCCCAATTTCTACAGCTAACTTCTTGACCGACTTATTAGGACCTCGCTGCATCCTTTCTGTAGCATCTTCTACAGCATCTTCTGACACCTTTGTTGGCCATCTTACACTTTTTTTTCTTTCTGTACACTCTGTTGCTCTAAATTTATCTACCAGATTAATGACATTTCTACGAAAATATTCCGTAATGATATAATCAGGAAATTGTGAAAAAAAAAAAAATAAATAAACTGTTGTTCACATTCGGTTATATTGTAATTCCAGTTTCCATCATCGTCCTTCATACCTACAAACAGTAAAACTAAAGTCTTGTTTAAATAATGCTGTTAAGTACCGTACCATATTATAGGGTACCGTACTTTCGGTAACTCTAATCTTCACTTGTGCCCAGTCCACACAGTTAAATTCAGTTATACTAAACACCATTCCTGTGTGAAAATAAACTTCAATAATATAAGCTTTTTTTTTCTATAGAAAATGCAACATATTTCTGAAACACACTGTACTCTGTACTGTTTATTTCACTGCTAGCAACAGCGGCCGTAAGTTTGTGTGACTGACGTTAGCAAGGACATTAGTGAAAGGGGTGGGAGTCAAGTACATTCAGAAACGCAGGAACAATAAAAATTGAAGTAAAAATAAAATGATGTCCCTGTATATATAGGCCCTATATATGTATATGTATATATATGCATCGATTAACCACTCAACGGAGACTGAAATAAGCTTCGTAGATTTGTTTTGAAACCAGAAATAAATGAAGTTCAAACATAATAAAGAAATCTATTATATTTCAGCACAAAAGCATTCAAGTGCACCATTTAAAAACATTCTATGGACGAAGGAGAACTAACAATGATATTGGTAATCGCATAAAGAAACCACTAATTTTTTTAATTATTGTGTAAAAAATTAGTTTGAAATTAATACACATACAGTAATTATTGTGGGAAGTGTTCTTTTATTTCCTGTAAAATTTTTATTTCTGGATTTGACCGGTTATTGCACCGAGGTCTTCAATTTTAATCTAGTAATAGGAGTGAGTCTTGAATGTGTCATAATTAAAATTTTATGCCTGTTCAAACATATATTTGACATTTTTTTAATAGACCATGCATTAACAATTTCATTTTTCGGAAATTTTACGGTTGTTTTTCTATTCCAGAATCATTTAATAAATACTTTATTAATGCAAATATTATCCTCTGTGTATTTCCTTTGTGCGTACATTAAATTATGAGAATAATTTATGTGAACCTGTATTTGGAATAGTTATTTTTTATAAATGAATGTGCAGTCCTGTTTCCGTTTCATATAGGCAAACATGTTGTAAACTAGAAACTTTCTGTTCATAGTTATTAGAGTGGCACATACGGAATATCCAGCCAAAGCAACGCAGCAACAAACACTGCAACTTTCACTATGTACATATATAGGAAGCGAGAATGAATGAATGAAAAACGATATGCAATTGGCAGAGTTATAAATAAGCTCGAAAACCCTTTCATTTCAAAGTTCAAAAATTTTAGTAGCGCACAAGTGAGACGTAGTCTGTTCCCAGTAACATTTACATATTCAACACGCTTTAAATGCAAGACCGGCGAACGTACTGCGTTAGAAGTTGCTGGTTATGGGGTACAGTCTGAAATGAGAACCTTCGTCTCGCTTTAACTCGGTGGAACTCTTCTGCTGAAGGTGAAAAGTTGATAAAAATGCACATATTTCTGTGATAATTATAATTAGGTTATTGATATTTTATATACAGTGAATCAATTTAATATTGGGCCAATGCTATCTTACTATATGTGCAGAATCATATTTTGCATTAAATATATAATTTGAACTGGTAATGGAAATTACGGGAAAACGGCTTAACGGATTTTAATGAGCGACCCCTCATTTTCATGCCTGGCATCCAAAGTTTTTCGGAAAAGTAGTAGTTTTCAGTGAAATGTCAATTTTCCTACATAATTTTCCTATTTTCCAAAATCCATCTGTTATCAGTTTTGAGAACTAATTTTATAGAATCACGGCCGACTTGATTGAATTTCAGAACAAAACACACACTACAATAAACAATAGACTATTACACGAAGGCCATGACCTGTAGGATTGCCGACATATTTAGAGCTCAATTCAATTTGTTATTAAAACTGATTATGCAGTGTATAATTTTCTGAGTACAGCTGTGTATTGGATATTCAAATCTACGAAACTTGAGGTGGTTTGATGACATTATTACCATTAGAAATTAAATATTATTATAGTTAGTATCATGATGCGTCTATTCTTCATTAATTGTACATAATATTGATGCTATATTGATGACATGAAAGTGAAACGTTTTGAGGTTATGTAAGTAAATGTAGAGAATATCTTAATTTAGATCTTCATTTCTATAATTTACTGAGTGACTGCTACATATAAAACTACAAAACTTAAGTAAGATAATAATATTGTTATTAAAAATCAAATATTTTTATACTTATTAACCCAGTGGGGTTGGGTCTTTTCATATACTTAATGGCGGTGTAGTGTAGATATTGATATGTGTCATTGTCTTCAGTATTGGCTCGAGAGAGAGCAAAAATTACAGTTCCTAAGGAAAGATCAGAAGGTATTACTTACTGATAAAATATGACGCCTACAAAATTTTGTAGTCTCCAGATCATTTCAGCAAGATCTCTTAGTAGGATAAAATGATTTTACGCTCTACATTTCAAGTTCTACATGCAGCAGCTATACGAAAATACTATTGTTCGAAAGCTTAGCAAACCTGATATTTTTTTAACTTTTGCCTACAATCCACAATGACCTAAAATAGCTACTGCTATCGTCCTGACATTGATACTTGCGCTTTCGCGTTGAAACTCAAAAACTGAAGTTGGATAGGTTCAAGAAAAAGTATTTGGCCTAAAAAAATCCATTCAGAGGGAGTATGTTTCATTATTATGGAAGCAAATAACTATCAGTATTCTTCATTGAAAATAAATCTGAAAAAATTTTCATTTGAACGTCTAACGAACTTAGTTTGCAGCAGCATTTGCTGCACAAGCCACTAGTATAAATATATTGTAAAGTACATGGATATAAATATAATGTACAATTAAAAGTAAGAAAAGTAAGTATTGTACTATAGTCAATATAACGTGGTAAAAATATTTTAATCATCAGGAGACATTATTTGCATTATTTTTCTTGAAATACCGTAAGAGTGCGTCAATTTAATATTGGGCCGATCAGTGTTATTATCCACTCTAGATATTCAGTTCAGTCTCAGTTGGTGTCAGGTGCGGTCTTTATGCTGTGTGGATGTACCGAAGCTTACAAGAGTGGAATGGGGCGAAGAGGGCCCAACATTACGTTTGAGGAGCGCCAACTGATTATATACCGTCGTGCAAGACGTAAAAGTCAAAGACAAATAGGCAATAGACCTATGCTAAATTTGTTTATGAGTAGTGTTGGAAATATTATAAGACGATACGAAAAAGAGGATAGGATAGAGAGTATACCACAAACAGGTCAACCAAAGAAAACATCTCAGCGAGAAGAACGGTTCGCACTAAGAATGGTTCAAACTAATCCAAGAATAAGTGCATCAAAACTTGCTTCCGAATTGTCGTCAGGTTTAATAAGAAAGTACATCCAGAGACAGTGCGTTGTGTAATTAGGAAAGCAGAGTACAATGGCAGAGCTGCCAGAAAAAAGCTAGACATAAGTAAATTGAATAGAAGGTAGAGAATTCAATTCGCAAAAGTATATGTTAATAAGGATAAAAACTGGTGAAAAGATGTGCTTTTTACGGATGATAATAAGGTAAATGTTTTTTATTCTGATGGTAGGATAACTGTATGGTATTGTATTGTATTTATTTACATTCCATGGTATTCATACATGCTTACAGCTAGAATATGGAACAAGTCAAAAAATTAATACTATTATAAAATCTTAATTTATAGTCACAGTCTAGATGAAATATATAGACGAGATTTACAATATAGTCTACTAGTACAACACAAAGTTTTAGCATCAGTTTCATGAAGTGTTATTGAATGTCATGAATTCACCTACAGAATAGAAGGCGTGAGAAATTAGGTACTTCTTTAATTGGCCTTAAATAATTTTATGTTTTATGTTTCATTTTTTATATTGATAGGGAGGCTATTAAACATTTTTACTGCCATTTACTGCCATATAACGCATTCCTTTTTGATAGCACGATAGACTTGCCGATGGAGTATGAAAGTCATTTTTGACGAGTATTTATGCTATGAACTCTTGAATTAGTTACAAAGTTTTCACGATTACATACGAGAAAGATTATTAATGAAAATATACACTGACAAGCCATGGGCATTATTTGTAGTTTTTTTTTAAATAGTCCTACACGATTCCCTAGATTTGGCACCTACTATTATTCTAATTACTCTTTTTTGTAATAGAAATATATTGTTACTATCTGTGGAATTTCCCCAGAATATTATTCCAAAACTCATTACCGAGTGGAAGTATGCAAAGTATATTGTTTTTAAGGTATTGATATTTACTATCTTTTGCATAGATCTAATGGTGCAGAGTAAATGACGAACTAAAAACTAAATACTTGGAGCCTACAGTTGTGATGGTCTGGGGTGCATATCTTCAGCTGGGATAGGGAAGATGGCCTTCATCGGGGGTAAAATGAAGAAAAATGACTATCTGAATCTCCTGAAGAGCAATCTTCATAAGAGTGCTGAAAAGTTGAGTATTAGAGATACTTTAAGTTCTACCAGGACAACTACCCAAAACATAAAGTTTGGAAGAACAGAATGTGGTTGTTATGTAACTGCCCGAAAGTAATAGAAACACCTCCACAAAGTCCATAGTTAAACCTAATCGAAAAATTGTTGGCAACAGCTGAAAAGGGGACTAATAAAATCCAAACGTGAGCTCAAAAAGAGACTGCAGGAAGAGTGGGCATTTATTGATTCACATTATATCCAGAAAATAATTGAGAACATGCCGCAACGGTTGAGGGCGATCATTAGACAGAAAGGGAATCAAACTAAATTGTAGGAATTAAATTTTTTCACATACGAGGAAACTTTTAATTTATCTGGCCCAATATTAAATTGTATGCATATATATATATATATATATATGTATATATATGGTTATTTTTTCAGAGAGTCGTTGTATCTCTTCAAGTAACAATTTGTATTTTTTACGAAATATATTTTCGTTGTTTAAATTGAAATAATATTCTGGGCTTGAATTTCTTGTATATGTTTGTTTCAAATGTCAAATAAAGACCTACAAAGTGGAAGTACGACACTGGTCCAATATTAAATTGATTCACTGTAAATCAACCCCATTCTTGTCGTCCGTTTTTGGTCGAACAGGTTATGGGCTTCAGCTATCTTGTGACAAAGATAGAAACAATATAAACCTAAAAAAACAACTATATACACAAACTAAACATGCACTTATCACATCAGGAATCTTGAAAGGCGTAATTTAGAAAAATAAATATATGTCTTCATCTTCGTAACAGGTAATAGGTAGTCCTAAAACGACTGTTGAGGACTACGAAAGTTTTCCCGCTATCTTCTCACAGGGTGACCCAGTGATCTTTTCTCTGTTGGTCTGTAGTTCAAGATCACACGAGGAATACTGGATACTGCAACTTGTACAGTAGATCAGTCCTAGTGAAATGGAGGAGTACACGAGAGCGGAAGAAGCAGACCTGATTTTCGAATACGGATGAGGCAATGGAAACAGTAGACAAGCTAACAGATTGTATCGGCACAAGTACCCACGTAGGAGAAATCCGGCCAATACCATTTTTCCACGACTGTTCCAAAAATTAAGAGAAGAAGGGCACGTGGTGTCAAATTACAATTCCATTTCCACACAACTGTTTTTGCTTATAACTTACAACTCAGTCATTTCCTGACCATAGTTCCTTATCTCAAATTGATACATGTGTCCTTCGCCATCATCCCTGTAAGTTTGTAACACCGCTTCGGAAACAGCCTGTATATATAGCTCCAGGAGCTGCCACAGTTTTCTTTTCATGTTACTCGTATAAACTCTGTATTGCTCTCACTAGATAATTATTGAGGGTAGCTTTACATTATCACATTCCGAAGCTTGTTTCGTTTCACTTCATCAAATGCTTTTCCGTACTCAATAAAGGCCAAAATTGTTGACAGATTTTCTTTTCTCTTCTCCATTAACTCTATCATGGTGAATGTTCAGCTAGTGCAAGAGTTGCCAGTTTCCTAAGCCATGCTAGTAATTTCATGTGTGTTCCGAGGTTATAGATGATAGATTGCTTAGGATTCTTTAATGTATAGTAAATTATAACACCTTGTTAAGCTTATTACTCTGTAACTATTACAATCGTTTCTGTTTTCTTTCTTGTATGTTGGAATAATAAAATTGCTACATTATATTCCGATACATGTCCTGTTTCCAGGACGTATGTAATAAAACTAATAATATAGGTGGTTGCATGTTTTAAAATGTCCACATCAATATCATCGGAGCCTTGCGGTTTATTATTTTTAAACTGTTTCAGATATTTCAATTAGACCTAATTCCTCTCGAAATAACGGGATACACATTTTCGTTTGGTATCCATACAAATGGGTCTTGCTCATTATTTGTCCATAAAGCGTCTACGAATCCAGAGAATTTATTAGCAGAATGTGAATTTAATTGTACATTATCTTCATTTCCTTATTTAGTTTCTTTAATACCTTGAAAGTTTTATCTCATTTTCCATGTACATCTTGTTCCTAACTAGCTACATGTCAATTCTAGTATTCTCCTTTTAACCTTGCGGTTTCTCTCTTGATTATAGCGCTTTTCATTTTATAATCTGCTTTATCATCATTTGATCCAGTGTTTAAAAATATCAAAGAGACTTTCCTTTTCTTTTGAATGTATTAATCAAGCTCATCATTCGATATTCTTAGTCCTCTATTTCTATATCTTCTGTTTCGTTTTTCAACTACTTCTGAAGCTATCTGTATAATGCCATCTTGAATGATTCCCATTCTGAATTTTTGTCGCTACTAGTTGGATATTTATTCCAGGTGTTCATTAATAATATTTTGGTAAAAATATTTGTCGCTGTCTTTCGTTAACAAATTTACTTTAAATGTCTCCTAAAATATTTTCTGACTTTGTTTTGTTGTTCATATTCTTAAGGAGAGAGGATGGCTTTAACTAAATTTAAAAATACAAGTAAACAAAAACATTACATTCAAATTCAAATTTATTCATGATTTACATTTGAAATGGTATATTTGAATAGATATCCGAAATGAGCATGTGCTCGGGTACAGTCCAGCAGAGTTTACATAAATTTTACAGACGATAGAAATAATAATAATAATAATAATAATAATAATAATAATAATAATAATAAATACAAATTTCAACAATAATAAAATAATAACTGAGATTGATAAAATAAAATATAAAACTTCTTAGCGAGAGTTAACACAACTTATATAAGCATATAATAAACAGAAAAAAATAACGAACTCGAAATCAACAAAAAAGTTCGTTGTATCGCAGACGACAGCAACCGCCGTATTGACATTGTGTTATGTATTATTGGTAGGAGGGCGTAGCCGAAGGTCTACATCCTGACGTTCTCTTCGAATCTTCTAATATACAATCTTAGGAAGTTAATGATGTAAAACAAAGTGTCTACCAGTCAAACTGTTCCTTATTACCAGGATAAATACAAATAATACTGAAATATATTAATCAAGTTTCAGTTATAGATCTCCTCTTTGGTGCAAGAGGTATCGTATTCAAAATATTTTATGAATGGCGGGGAAAATATAAATTTTATGAACTCTCTAGTGGCAGAGATAGTGACAAGTACATTCAAGTGTATCTGTGGTGATGCTAAGAAATCATATATGTGGAAACATACACTGTTACATATTAAGAAAATGATCTATTTATATTTATTAGAATGTTTTATCTTATAGGTTACATGCATCAGATAAATGCAATAAATATTAGTAACATATAATGTCAGTAACACTTAAAATAATTATAAAAATTAAACAAATATCATACAAATATTTTTACTTTATTTTTAAACTTAAGAAAGTGTAAATTTCTTAGGTCTGAATTATTTTTCAATACTCAATTATATAATCTTGGTCCATAATTCCTGCTGTATATTAATCCAAAAGTAGTGTGGCATTTAGGTTCTGTCAAAAGAGTTGGGACATTTATTCTGGTGTTTATATAAATGGCTATTGTTTCAATAAAAATAAAACATTCAGTTCAAAGTGATCTTTTTTCTAATTAATATTCATTAGATCTATCTTTAGGGTAGATATGCGAACTATTATGCCCTTAAATCTAGCGAAAACAGCTCGTCGATGTAAGAAATAATTACGGTTGTAGTTTTTAATTGCCTGACTATTTTACGAGTTGTGCTGTATGATAAATTACAAATATATAAACAAACAAAATGTAGCAAAATAAATGTTTGTCAGGGTTTATTCTGAAGTCGCACTTCAAATTATATGACGTATTTGCAACGTGGCCGAATAAAATCGTGTATAGAGGAAGACACGACTCTTCAATTTAGCTACAGCTGTTAGTTATTCCAATATCGCAAATGAAAATGTTTGGTAGAAATGTTGAACCAAAAGCCGCCGGCTGTATCTCTAGAGAAGTTGGATCCTCTCTTCATCCTATTCGTATTAATAATTCCTGATTCATTAAGCTGATGCACGCAGCATTTTGCGAGCCGCTCTTTGGAGCAGGGACGTTAATTTCTGCAGGAACCTACCTAGATACCATTCACTGCCAAGTTCTGACTCTTTTGCCTCGGGAAAGTAAATTCGTTTAATAGAACATTACATTCGTACACAGTTAACATTGTTGCTGCAATTATAATAATTACATGCTGTGTTAAAAACTCCAAGCACTTTTACTTCAAAGACATTGTAATATCGGCTGTCAATATTTCTTTAGCCTATAACTGGAATTTATAAGGAAAATCTGGTTTTAAAAAGTTGTTGAAAAGATATAAACTGGCAAAATAGAGAAGTCAAAATAAAAATAAATAATTACCACATTTTACATTACGAAAGACATAAATACACTCTGGTGAAACTAACATACGAATCTCTATAAGACATAATTAATAATAATAATAATAATAATAATAATAATAATAATAATAATAATAATAATAAAAGTAATAATAATAATAATTTTTATTGCTATAGTATAAATATGAACATACATGTCATATCCTTTTTTATATATAGAAATCACTGTAGCATCCCCCAAAAGAGTACATACCCTTGCTCAGGGCGTAATCCACGAAATTTTAAAACAAGTATTTAATTATTTAACAAAAGGTTGGATAGAATAGAGAAAAATTCTCTCCGGCACCTGTACTCGAACCCGGGTTTTCAGCTCTACTGCCGACGCTTTATCCACTAAGCCACACCGGATTCCAATTCCGACGTCGGATCGAATCCCCTCAGTTTAAGTTCTACCTCACAGTTTTCGCTTTGGTGGCCTACTCTCATGTACTGTGACACAGAATATGTGACAGTGGCACGATGTCCAACGCACTATGTACAGAGGTGCACTCATACGAATGACTAAGTGGCCGGGATCCGACGATATGAGCGCCGTTTTCAGTCACTAAGTGATTACTTACGGATATCATATTATTATTATTATTTACCGAAGTACATATTTTATTTCCGTGCAGGAATTCTGCGTTACCATAGGATGAGGGATGGACAGAAAACAGAAAAACTCTCTCCGACACCGGGACTCGAACTCTGATGAAGTGTCCTTCATCCTATTGTAACGCAGAATTCCTGCACGGAAATATCATATGTACTTCGGTATATCATAATAATATTTAACAAATTTAAAAAGTAAGAAGAGAAACAGAAGAACACATATCAAAGTACTTAAAACTTTTTATTGCTTCCTAACCAATAATTTTTCATCGATTTTTTTTAAATAAGGAGCATTAGCAAATTGAATATTTAGTAATTTAGCTGTTACCCTGTTATAGAGCCTTGGACCGGAGTTGCTGCTGTGATTATAAGCTACAGTTGTGGTATATTTAGGTTTTGTGAAACATAAAATATTGTCCGATGTTTTAGTTTTGATATTTATGTGAATAAAAAGTAAATGTATTTCGGTTTTTATGTACGAAATTGATTAAGATATTATTTTAAATTAAATGGGCATTAAGTATTTTAAATTCTGAATACAACAGTTCTGAAAGAGAATCAAGAAGTTTATTAAGACATTTTTATTATTTTTTTCTGTAGCAGAGTTATTGGCGTGAGGGAGGTACTAAAAGCACTACCCCATCCTATAATACCATATTGTCATATAGCTTTTAAATTATGCTTATAGTTTGGATAGTTAAGTAATTTCGTAGTATAACAAAATATTGAATAATTTTTCTTAATCAGTTTTAAAGAAAAATGGCATGTTTATCCCAACGTAAAGTGCTGGTCGAATATTATTCCGAGGTACTTAGCTTGAGGTGACTCATTTAGAATGTGACGGTTACAAATTAGAAGACCGATTGGATGAATGAAGTTTTAAATACAAGATGTGAACGAAAATGGTACAATCGTAGTTCTAGTACGATTTAAGACAAGTAGGTTGGAATCAAACCAATTTTTAATCGAAGTGATGTCATTGTTTGCGTTAAGGTAGGTCATCATCATCATCATCATCATCATCATCATAGTCAGCATCAGTATCAGCCATACAGATCATGGCCCCAGAAGGAATGTTACGGTCCAAAAAAGTTTTCAGCCCAGCTCTTCATTGGACGTCCAATTGATCTCCTGCCTCTAAGTTGGTAATGCAGGATTGCACGAGGTATTCTCGTCTTAGACATACGCTTCGCATGCTGACGCCAGTTATCTAGATAGTGACGTATGTCTGCTAGTATATTGTAGAGTTCAAGTTCCTTGAAGATGTCTTCATTTATTTTATGGTCCCACTTAATATAGTCGTCAATTCGGCGCATGAATCTCATTTCACTAGCAGTGATTCTACTTGCTTCACATTCCTTTAGAGTCCATGCTGCACTTCCATAGCGCACGACTGATCGTGCTAAGATTTTATACCGGGACATCACTTTATTTTACTTCAATTTTTATAGTACCTGAGTTTTTAATGTACTTCACTCCCACCCCTTCTACTAATGACGTTCCAACTGTCCTGCACACAGAACCAAGACCGCAGTGAGTTAGTGAGTATAGTATGTTTCAGAAATATGTTCGCGTTTTCCAGTGACGAAAGACCTTTCAATACTGAATCCTATTTTCGCACAGGTAATATCGTCCGTTTGCCTACGTCGCATCCCGATGTCCCCCACTTGCTTCTTCTCGCCCCCCCTGTAAGGGCTAGTGGCTGGGCTCTCTTAGACCTTTTCTGAAAACATTAATTTCTGTTAAGAACTGGACGTCTACTTAATATTATACATCTGTTTAAAATAACTTAAATAGAAGGGCCTTGTTCAGTAATTAGCTGTCACGTGATTTTCCCCCTTTCTACGATCCTGCGACATAACCACTTGGAGGACAGTAGATAGCATGTCTAAATAATTTTATCTGTGCAGATCGGGCAGAAGTGAAGATTTAATTTACAGCACATAGGGTACTCTTTTACAGAGTAGTTACAGAATTATTTTAACATGAGTTACTATTGCGGAGAACGAAACAGGTACTAATTAGAATTAGATACAATAGTCTACGTGCGATAATATGCACAAAAGAACTGAAGCCTGTATCGAAATGAACGGCCACCATTTTCAAAAATGTGTTTAAATATCCATATTATGATTATTTTTCAATTTAGCTTCATTCTCTAAATTGTAGCTAATGTGCTGTAGACAGTATAATATACACCCCATAATGAATACATTCGCATGGATAGCTCAGTTCGTGAGTAAAAACACATATCGTTAATACAGTACTGTATTTTGATTAAATAAAAACTTAATGAAAATTATCAAACTCAAAATCGCGATATTTCCTAGTTTACGTAAATGGATGACCAACTTTTCTTCCCTCCTTTACCTAGTAAAGTGATTTCTTTGTATTTTACGCCAGTATCATCGAACTCTAGTTGTGGAAGGGGGTGCAAACGGTATTTCCCGTTCTCGATCAGTTAACTCAAAGGTATAGCAAGGCTAATATTAAAAATGTTAGTAAAAATAAAATTATGAACCTGTACAAACGAGTGCGGGTATGTCGCTGAACTAGAGATGGTTTCATGATACTGTTATGATGCCAGATATCATCCCAAATTTTACCTGCAAAAATAACAACAACGTTGTCTGCATAAGAAAATATCTCATCATTGAAAATAGCGTTGAAAGAAAACATTAAAAACTTGACATTACTACAAAAAATAACAGCAATAATAATAATATTCTTCTCCACTTCATCATCATTCACTTTTTATCACTGACTATACTTTGTAGAACACTTTCGGCTTCATTCGGTAGTCGTTTGAGGTATCTTACTGATCTTTTATGTCGCCTTGGCCTGTAGAATGGCATTATCTTTGAGAATCTTGAGTTATTCATTCTGTATTCATGGAGTACCCAATTATATATTTTAAATAGTTAATTTCGTCGTTAACCGGATTTAACATTTAATTCTGTTAAAATATTTTATCTCCTTTTATGTTTAAACGATTAAATCCACCTCTTGTATGAGTAATTTCATTTCAGGGTGTTCAGTTCTTTTTCTTTTTTTTTTTTTTTTTACATATTTTGTTTTTGAGTCCAAATTCCGCTTCCATAAAATAGTGTAGGAATGGCTGAGCTATTACATTAGTTTTAATCGAGAGTTTTTGCACTGAATCAGACTTAAGAATGTTGTTTGTTAATCCTAAAATTAGTGTATGCTTTGTAATTTTCTTATGTACACATTCAGGAACAAAATTTGAGCAGTTCCACTTATAATATACTGCGCATGCTAAACACTGAGAATGCTCAATATGTTTTAATTGGAACTTGGAAAATTCAGGTGACCCAAATTTTATTTCTGGTTCTGTACATATTAGTTAAACGTGACGACAACATGCCACAAGAAATCCATTCAATTTTAAAATACCGCACTTATTGAATTTTCTACGTCCAGACCTTAATACTTCGAAAATTATCACTATAATGGAAGATTTAAAAAAAAAACTAATTTTTACACAACCAATATATACGTACATACTTACAAAGGGCTTTTACAACCAGAGATTCAGTACCGTCCTCACATAAGCCGACCGTCGGTCTCTATCCTGTGAAAGATTAATCCAGTCCCTAGTATAATAACCCACTTCCCTCAAATCCATTTTAATATTATTTTCTAACTACGTTTCGGCCTCCACAAAGGCCTTTTCCCCTCCTTCCTCCCAACACTCTATAAATATTTCTGGATTCGGCCATACGCGCTACATGCCCTGCCCATCTCAAACGTTGTGTAACTTTCTCCATTCTCCTGTAACTTTATACCTCTTGGTCCCAAATATTTTCCTAAAGGCTATGTGATATATCTTGTCTCTCTGTGAAAAGAGAGAGAAAGGAGATATGTCTTACTTCGTCTGTGTTGTTATGGCGATGGGGGAGTGGAGCGGTGCCGTCCATCCACCCAGTTGCGGAATGGAATAGTGGATAAATTCTGTAGCGCAAAATAAAATAACAAAATATCTCTCTTCGTACTGTGTAGTTCCGTCACTGAGCTTGTCTTTCAAGAAACTGGTTTCGGCAGCCTATACAATAACAAGGTGTTGAAAGGAATCCTGAAAATTTACAACCCTCCTATAATCTCCGCCCTCATTTGAAGGGAGTTGATTTTATTGCTACTGAGACAAGATAAACCTTACCAGGTATAAGTACCTTATTCTCGAACACTTGAATCTTTGTTCCTCTCTCAATGTGAGGGTTGATGTTTCACAACCTTATAGAACAACCGTTAATTTAATTGTTTTATAATTTCGAACTTTAAGTTTTATTGAAAGCAGACTAGATGACGAAAGATTCTCAGTCGAATAAAAGCATTTCTCTTATTTATTTTGGTTTAATTTTCTCCCGAGTGTCATTTCCGAAACATTTTAGATATTAATTCTCAAGCGCACGGATAAAAATTAAAATCGAATTGGAATTATGATTAAGGAAATAGCATTTCTATATATAGGTCTAAAGCTATGTAGGCAAAAAATCATTTGTTCAGAACAGAATGCATTAAATTATGTAAATGCATATTTTATTCATATTAATTTCTTAAATACTTCGACATTCTCTTGCTGAAATCTTAATCTGGCATGCACAGTATGTACGCCACTTTTGCAGCTTTAAAGTTGTGCAAGCGAGCGCTGAGTTATGGCAGGGTTATGTATCACCATAAAGGCTCCTGGGGTTCAGCATAGGGGGACGACAGAGTGAGACGGCCGTGTGACCACCGAGCCAGCGTCTAAATCAAAGTGGGCGCGCCCCATCTCTCTTTACTGTAAACAGGATGCGCTAAAGCCAGGCCTGCCGCCCCTACAGACAATGTATGTAGGCATCCCGCAGTGTGTTTGTGGTGGCTTCGGAAAGGAGTCATCCTCTCTTCTCAACGAAATCCAATAGTAATGAGCAATTTTAATAATGTAAATTCTTTAATTAACTTCAGCTTTCTAACTTTTCAAGCTTATGGCAGAGTACTGGTATTTACTGAGTAAAGCAGGTTTAATTTCTGCAGGATATTCATTATGTATTTTTCTTCGTTTTACTTCCACACACTCCTTTTCCACAAATCTAAATTTAACAGGAATTCCTTGTTTCACTTTTACACTATTGCTTCGTTGCTCAAAGATGGGACACCGTGATTGCAAACGCGGTTAATTCTAGTAGTTTTTTTTTAAAAACGACATCCGCATTTCTCCTACCTGGTCGTACCCTTTTGAGTCCCAGCGTGTGAGGTCCCTTGATCAGAACCCTTCTGCGTCTGGAGTTCTATAATATAAACAACACTTTGCGTCCGGGGTTCTACAAAGTAAACAACCTTCCTGCGTCCGGGATTCTATGATGGAAACAACGCTCCTATGTCCCGAGTCCCATCCATTTGAATATTTACTAATCATGAAGTGTGTCGTCTTTATTTAGTGGGAAAAATTACTACTGTATAATAATATATTGGCAACACTGTATCTTGAACATACAATAATGAAGATATACGATCGATAGACGGCGTTAATAAGATCGGATACCTATATATGATGGCAACACTGCATCTTGTTGATCATATATATATATATATATATATATATATATATATATATATATATATAAATTTTATGTATTTATTTTCCTAATAATTGTAGAATAAAATGTAATATAAGCAAATAAATCTTTAGATCACCCCTGAAAGTTTAGAACTCGTGCTCAGGGACGGATTCCTGAATTTAAATTAAGACGTATATAACTTCATACAATTTGTCTTATGTCTACTACACAATAAGAATATATAAATTTAAATTTATAATTTTCTATTATTTATAAAATCCATACATAACTTTTTAAATTTAATACTATAACTGTTAGAATTGACAAGATTAGGATATTTAAATATAAATTTGTTATATATTCTTGGGCCGAAATTGCTACTGTGATTAAATACTGTAGCAGTGTTGCATTTTGGTTCAAACAATCTTAAAGAATTTATATCTTTTGTTTCATAACTATGAAAATACATTTCTAAATTATTTCGATTTTTATGTATGAATTTTATTAATACAATATAATAAATATTTCTGATTTTAAGAACATTAAAGCCTAAAAATTTTTGAGATGGGAAATCAGTGGGTTTATGAAGACATATTTTAATTATTTTCTTCTGTAATAAATAAAGTGGATTAGATACACGATTTATAGATGGCGTTAATAAGATTGTTGCCTATATATGATGGCAATACTGCATCTTGTTGATCATATTATAATAATTAATATGTACGATCAATGGATGGCGTTAACAAGTTCGGTGACCTGATACTTTGATTGTTTAGTCTGATGGCAGCACTCAATATTTTAAAATAAATTGTTAAGCCTTGTAACATTCTACAGTTTACTTTAGTTCCCGCTAAAATGGAGGTGTCTGTAAGCAATAGCAACAAAACTGTACGGTTGACAGAGAGTTTAAAATTTCGTTTTCATAAAATATTAGCAATAAAGTCCAACCTTGGAGCTGCACCAGAAAGAGGACAAAGAGTAATTTTATAATGAACAGTTTCAAATATGAATAATTTCAAGGGAAAAATTGTTCCGGGACCGGGTATCTATCGCGGGACTCTTCGCTTAGCGGACGAATGCCCTACCGACTGAGCTACCCCAGGAACAACACACGACACCATCACAATTCTTCCCTTTATATCCACACAACTCAAATGGGTTGACAAGACGCCAACTTTGAGTGCACAAAGTTCTGAAGTAGCTCAGTCGGTAGAGCATTTGTGTGCTAAGCGAAGGGTCCCGTGTTCGATACCCGGCCCCGGAACAATTTTTCCCTTGAAATTATTCAAACCTGCTTCAACAGGGAGATTCTACCTGAAAGCCAGATTGATATAGTTTTAAATATGACATTTTTGGGATGTGAAGCAGTTCGCCTCCTCGCTGTGGACCCTGGGCAACGTTAACGAACTCTATGCTGTTTTTCCTGGGTCGCATTTTGATAATGGCTCTGAAGAGACCCGGGACGCATTTTGGATATATGAACTGAGGATTTATGGACACAAAAGTGCTGGTTTAGTGGTTTTGCGACGCAAAATTCTTGACCTACTCCTACCACAGGTTGATCAATCTTCATCATTGCTTCATGTCCTTAACTTGGCTTCTACGTGGGCTAGACCAGAGACGGGTCCGTACATTTAGGCACGATTTGGCCCATTATGCGGTGATTATCCAATTCCGACAGGTGGCCTGGGTGGTATTCATGAATCCGACGGTGATAGGTGGGTCAACCTGCTCAGTTAGAGACAGATTCCGTCCGAATGAGAGTAGCCTGATAAGCCCCAGGGTTCCTAGGCCCCAAGTCTTCCTGTATCAGCATCGGAAACCGGTTCTATCCCCAAGACTTCACCCTAGCCTATTCTTTCTATTGCGGATGATAGATGAAATGGATGAAGGTGGACAGTGTTGGTGGAATGATAGAGGAGGACGAGAGTACACAGAGAAAACCCATCTGCAGCACCTACTTTTTCACCACAAATTTCATCACGGCCTGGTCGGGGATCGAAGCTGGACAGCCTGGATGGAAGGTCAGTACGCTAGTACTCTAGCCATCACTCTTGGGAAAGCGCCTTTGAAACAGTCCTTTCGACTTAAGGCCTGCACGAACTCGGGTCAAGTCCGTTGGCCTAGGCCCGATCCGACCCGTGGACCTGGCTCGGGTTGAAATTCATTTATGCTTGTCGGGTTCGGGCCTGAAAGAAACTCAAATAATCTTGTTCCGCGAAATATGCATATACCGATTTAGAAATAACACGAAGATATTAATGCATGAACGATTAGATGTCCATTCGGCATCCATCCAGAATAGTTGACTACCGGTATCAAATGTTACCGTTTGCTTCGACTTCGTCTTTCGTAACGGGATTTATCTCGCCTGGATTGATTATTTTGTTTTATCTGTGAGATTGGGAGATTACTCTTTCTGTTGCTCCTACTGGAGTGATATCTCTCGCAGTTGTTCTTGACCACTGTGACCTCTGGACTCTGCTTTATCTGCTAGTCTTCGGGTTTCGAGCCGGGCTCCGGTGATAATTATGAGCTAATTTCGAGTTTCGAGTCTGGCTCAGATCGGGTCGGATCGGGCCGGGCCAAAGAATTACGGCCCGTGCAGTCCTCTACTTTCGACACATGGTAGGGCTTTCATAATTACTTAACTAACCATTTACTATCTCCAGCGAAATCGAATGGAATTTGTGGTGGACAAAGTAGGCGTTGCAGAGAACTTTTTCTAGCAGTACTACCGTTTCTCTATATCGTTCTGCCAACAATCTCTTATTTCATCTACCTTCTATAATAGTTAAAAATTTAGTGGATGATTTCTTGAAGAGTCGTACAGGTTTCCCATTATAATACAGGAAGGGTTTGCAGCTCCGGTCCCTGTAGATTATCAGGTTCTCGTCTGACGATGTGCCCTGGCATTGTCAGAGCTGAGACAGAAAGGCCCACCAGTCAGCATCGTATTCACAAATGCCACCCAGGCCAATTGTCAGACTTGGACTTTAGCCTATATGACGCACAACGGAGCAATGGATCACTTTCCGATACATGGTCCGAAATATCCTGTAGCAAAGGAATTATTTTCTGCAACTTCAAACCAATAGTCATATTGTAAGCAGAACTGATGTGTGCTCAACATTGGATGTCTTTAAACAGGATCTGTGACATGCAAGTTCAATTTTTTTTTTTAACTACGTTACCTCTCTATTGTTGCCCCAAGATAAAACAGCTTAATGAAGCTGTATGAATTATGAATTTGGCGTGCAAAGTGTGTTCGAAGGAACTTACAATTGATAAAGAATAGTTATATCATGAAACCTGAAATTAAAAACTAAGCTTAAAATGTCATCTGATAACTAATGAAAGAGATTTGAGAATACTACTACTAGTGCTGCTACAGATCTCGGATTTTATCTCTGCCGGTGGGCGACGTCATAACTTGCGTTGGAGAGGAAGAGGGAAAGCGACGGTTATACTATAGGCATCCAACAAGGAAAATTCGGTGCGCAGAAACCAACGGGCGTGGCTGTCTCGCGCAGATGACGCATGCTCTCAAGCCTACTGCAGGAGAGTAAGAGGGGTATAGCATGCGCTCCGCGAGGAATCCGAGTTGAGTTTTGTTTGTAGGATACCTATAGTACTCAACGCCCTCAACAATGACGAGCGCTCGAATCCCAACTTCCATTCACCGACAGAGATAAAATCCGAGATCTGTATTGCCGCCGCCGCTACTACTACTACTACTACTACTACTACTATTATTATTATTATTATTATTATTATTATTATTACTTCAACTAAAGAAATCAACTACAGTTTTAGTGAACAATGTAGCGGCCATTTTTTTGACTGCATTCGAGATTAAATGTAAAATGTATAGGCCTAATAACACTTAAAAAATTAATGTGATGCCGAAAATAATTACGAAAGTCGTGTAATGAATTAAAGACACTCCTTGAGAAAAGTATATGTATATATATATATATATATATATATATATATATATATACACATATATATTTATTTATATTTATTTATTTCGTTTTGAAAACTGAGCCGTATTATGGCCACTTAAACTTAAAAAAACGGCCGAAATGACCTCTTTCTGAATCCTTGTGTTAAATATTTTGGCTGTGGATCTATGTCTGGAGGAGTGTGATATCATCAGCGGATTATGACTACGTCCTTACAGTCGGTAAGCTTGTGATTAATCAGAAATTCTAGAACGAAAGCATAGAACTGCGATGAAGGGCTGCTGATTATTGTAAAACAGATGACTGGGTACAAGCAATAATAGGGAAGGGCGTGTATTAGAATTATAATTTAGAATTAGAAAAGCCCATTACATCCTTAGCAGGCAAGGGCCTCTTACCATCGGTAGGGCAGCTCTACTTTTCTCACGGGGTGAGCTAGTCCCTGTGGGCCTTACTCAAAGTTGAGTCACTTCACTTCACTTCACTTTACTGTTTTGTGTTCTACTGTTACTTATTCTAAATCTAAAATTATGTCTTTCCACTTTTCTCTGTCTCTCGCAATACGCGTCCACTGCGGTCCTATCACGTCAACGAAGTCCTGTGCCCATCTCCTTCTTGGTCCTCCCCTTCCTCTTCTCCCACTCCTTTGGTCCCAGACTGTAGTGGCGTATGCCCATCTGTCGGCGGGTCTCTGGCTACATGTCCTCCCCATTTCCATTTTAGTCTTCTCGCTGTAAGGGCTTGTAACGCCATACATATTATCGTTCGAATATTCGTATGTTCATGACAATTACTTATTTTTGTAAATAATAACTAAATCGAAAGTATATAACAATTTTTGGAGGCCTCTATATTATACACAGCCCTTAACAACTTCCAGAAATAACTAGGGCTTATAGTTCAGAATTATGTGTTTTTTATTACAAACCAACGATCCAATGTGCAATGTCAATACAGGAACTAGTACAATGCTATTTATTAATACAGTAGTAGTAATAGTATTAAATGTACAGATTAAAGAATATAATTACAAAACAAACAAGAGAAATAGAAATAAAATAATACAAGCAATATAAAAAGAAGATACAGTAGTATTAACAAAATTTGAGACCGAATGAGCAGCGCTCGTGCTCGGTCGCAGTTCAGATATAATATTCAAATAAAAAAAAAAAATAATAATAATAATAATAATAATAATAATAATAATAATAAATAAGTAAAATAAAATAGGAACTAAAATATAATTACAGCGGCAATGGAATTATATAATATAATATTAACACTAGAGAAGAATAATATCGCACGTGAAAAGTAGGACTAATATAGAATTATAGAATACAAATATAATATAGGTTGATTAATTCATATACATAGGCTATAAATTTATTTAATCAAATTGAAGATATTAACACGTTTCTAATTTTCTTCTTATATGTTAGTGGGTTACATGTTAGAAGTTCTGGGTGTAATTAGTATTGTACAAAATTTATGCTATGCTTTAGACCAGCAGGTGTGAGACACTTAGGTTCTACTAATGTTGAATTAATATTTCGTCTTGTGTCATAATTGTGTGTCTGTAATACAAACTTATTACGATTTTTATGATAAAATTTTAACAGCGTATACTTATAAATTTGTTCAATATTAAATACATTAAATTCAGAATAAATTAATTTAGTTGGATAATCGAAACGTTTCTTCAAACAAATTTTAATTATTCGTTTTTGTAGTAAATTTAACGGATTAAGATTAATTTTTGTACTTCCACCCCAAACAATTCTACCATATTGAATGATAGACTGAATAATGGCCAAATAAACATTTCGTAGAACTCTAATAGGTAAGTAGCATCGAAGATTAACGAATTTATAAATTGTTTTACGAAGCCTCTTACAAAGATAAGTAATGTGATGAGGCCATTTTAAATTCTGATCAATAATGATACCCAGATATTTGACATACGTGGCTTCTTTCAAAGGTGGACATTTACAACTTTTGGGATCTAAACAATTTTCACTGTGTATTATTAGTCTATATTTATCGCTAAATTTTAAATTTTGAACACTGGCAGCTGTTAACGAAAAAGGAACTAAAGTTGATTTAGATATATTTAAAGAAAGGAAGTTGGAATTAAGCCATTTTTTAACAATGTTAGCACCTATATTAGCATTTCTATATACTTCCTGCCAAGAAAAACCACTGAAAATAACTACTGTATCAACCGCATATGAATATATAGATCCATTAAATTTTTCTAAATTTATATTTAGCAGATAATTAACATATATTAGAAATAAAATAGGTCCAAAAATTGTTCCTTGCGGTACACCTATATCAATATATTTGTATTCACTAAATTGATCTTCAATTTTGGTCATTTACCTTCTGTTACTAAAATATGATTGGAATGGAATATATTTTAAAAGCTGGTGCCGTTCAATTCTTTAATAGTGATAATAATATTGTTTATTTTTGTGCCAAGAATGACACGTAATTTTGCAGATGGAATGCATTGACTAATTAGGAAAAGTGAAATATTTCAATTATGCCTTATATGTATTTACATTAGCCAATAACAAAAGCTACTTCATATCCGAAAGAACTGGGTTTAATGTTAAGGTCATTTCTTATTGCTTCAGTTTGGTGATTTGACACTATTGATCCAAGTGTGGCAAACCATAGGCTTTTCCCGAGGTTTTCCCCAACCGTAAATTTGTTTTAATCCAATAGACGCAAACAGTTTACTTACTGAACTTTCTTCGTACACAGATTTGAAAATAATTGTAATACAATCATCGACCCCTAAAAAATAACTTACTTATAATTTCAATTCAATAAATTTGTCTTCGTCTCAGTTTTTATTCGTAGTTGTGGCTGAAATAATGATTAAGATATATAGAAATTGTTATTTAAAAATAATAAACGTTTCGGAAATAATTATATAAATCTGGCTTTCAGGTAATTTTAACTAGGTTATTTTACAACACTTTATCAACATTTTACGTTATTTAACGTTTGAATGAGATTTTGTCGTAATGTCCATGTTTCTACCCCATACAATGCCACACTCCACACAAATCACTTCACTAGTCTCTTTCTTAGTTCTTTTTCCAGATATCCGCAGAAGATTCTTCTTTTTTCTATTAAAAGCTTCCTTTGTAATTGCTATCCTCCTTTTGACTTCCTGGCTGCAGCTCATGTTATTGCTATAGTACATCTCAAGTACAGTACGATTATTTAGTCCTGATAGTCGCCGGCTTTCTGCGCCTGGGTCAGGTGATTCCATTAGTTACGCCAAGGGCTGTTTGGGTTATTCACTCGCTTGCCTTCGAAGCTATCGGATGTCATGCGTGCGGTAGAGAGGTATGTTTCCAGTACAGTTGAGCTGTACTCCATTCCTTTACAGACCGCTCGCACTTATCTGTACTCCGGAATTCTCCCCACTCCTCCTATTACTTCCCCTCTTTCGCGTCGCTGAGCTGTCAAGACTTAATAATCGGTCTGTATTTGAAGCTGTTCACTTGCTCTACTGCCTCATTTAGAATTAGCAAGTTTATTTTTTTTTTTATTTGTCTTCCGACAACCATGATCTTCGTCTTGTTTGTATTTATCTTCATCCCATATTGGCCAAACTAAAAGAAATTTCAAAACCAGATATTCAGAACATAAAGCAGAGTTTTGTCATAGACGTAGCCTAATAGATCAAAATTCGCATCCCATTTAATAGAGAATAACAATGAACTTCAAAAAATGTCAGAGGCTTTACAAATTTTGAAACGTATTAACAACGGGAATATCAATTTAGTTGAAGAATTTTATATAGCTAAATTTCTCGGTAATAATAATTCTTTACTTAATGAACAACTACCTAATCCTAATAACTCTTTATTCAAGTTGGCCAATAGGAGCTCTTCTTACTGCAACACGTACCTTCCTCCACTTACATCATGATGTGATTCTTTCGTATGTCAATGCAACAGTCAACATCACTTAACTTGCCATGAAACACCGGTTCTTCCTACAGGTTCAATTCTTGTAAGTTTTTCTATTTATCAGATAACGTTCTTCTTTGCTCGGTATATTTTTCACTTTCTTACTTAAACGTTTTTCATTGATTCTTACAGATTCATAACACGCTACCCATTTTTTGCGTCGTGATGACAGCTACAATATTTTTACCCATATTAACTATGTTATCTTCATACTTCTACGCTGCACAAATATTCTTTTAGCTTTCAATTAAATGCATGGATTCTGTATTTTAACATTTAGACTTCTATATGAAGTTTAATCACTACAACCACTACGCCTTTAAGGGTGCTATGTACAGACATTTCGCTAGCCCGCGCTACGAGCGTGCTAAACTAGCCCCGGCTATCGACTGATTACTTGTACAGGATTCATATCATATCGTTAACACTGGTTTATGGATACGAAAAAGGTTACTTCGCTGATCATCCACCGATCATCTATGAATATGGCCCTAGGTGATTATTATTCCATTACTTTGTGATTGTACAGTTGAGGAGCTCCGTTAAGTCAACAAATCATAAATTTTCAGAAAAGACGAAAAACTTCTACCGCTTAAACTTGTACATAAAAAAATTAAAAGAAACCACTGTTGTAAAAAGAACTCTTTCTTGATAACAAAATGACTAGCGCTGAAAATCAGTTGCATCTAAATTAGGAATAACGGCAACTTAAAAAAAATTCGGATGGACTTAACTTGTTTTTTTCCATACGGGTGGACAAAACGGTTTTAGAAGCGGAAGCTAACGAAATACAAGTATGTACTTTAGAAAATCAAGTTTACTAAATCAAAATTAACTCTTTCCAGTACATGTGACAGTGACTGTTAATGAATTGATGGTCCAAAATTTATGACTATTATGCTTTAGTCATGTTCACAAGCAAATCAAAACACGAAAGAAAATGCTATATAATTCCAAAACCTTCTTCCTAATCAAGACAATCACACCTTTCATTTTCCTCTTCATTCCGTGTCGTTTTCCTGATAATCAACAGTGTTTGCTTAAAACTGTAGTTTTGGCATGTTCCTCCACTCATCTTCAGATCTTTGTTTCAACAAACATTCCACATCAGCCTTCTTTGCAGTTTTCACATTACCTGGGCAAACTAGCATGTTCAAGGGCTGAGTTATATCTTTCACATGACAACCACTCTTTAACAATGATTTCGAACGTCTATGATGATCAAGTCAATATGACACATTCATTGCTGCATTAACATTCGTTTTACCTGCCTTTATTTTCTTCATCAAACGTATCGTTTTCATAGTACTGATCCCTTCCTGCTTATGAACTTTGGAGGTAAATGCATTGAAATCTTGAACTTTCTAATCTATCCCCAGAATGGAAACTTTGTCCACATTACGACAGAAATTGTGGTGGTCTTTAGGCATAAATATTTCAGAGTGCCTTCGCAATGCTTTTTATATTATGTCAAACGTCCTACCTGTTGGGAGGATATTAATGGCCTCGACCAGGAAAAATCATACATATGTCTTTCACAGATTGCGTTGATTTTGCAGAAGCCTCCATTAGAGAGCATGTACAAGAATGGAATTTCGATTTTGGCCTCCACACCTGTCTGGACCTAGCCTTTTAATGAAGACAGCTCCATCAAAATTCTGTCTGCTAAGAAAATTTGTAACAGCTGAAGCTACTTCCTTTACTCCTCGGCTTGCCTGATGTTCAGTTCAGCAATAAAAGTTAGGGGATTTGTCCTCAACATCTGTAATACAGAATAGTACGTAGAATCTAATCTGACTAACATAAAAGCCTCACTTATTGGTAGTTTCGGCCACGGCTGAACCTGTTGTAAATCGAAACAAAGTGTGTCAGAATTTTGTGGAGTTTCTTTCAACATTTTGTAGAATTTCTTTGCTTTGATTTTGTGGACGTTGAGTGCAGCACGAGTTTCTTCCTTTTTCTTACCGCTGACAGAGGATTACAGTTCATGATGCATTCTTGCACAATATCTACAGTCGGTAGCAGGTGTACCAAACCCCAAGTTGAATTCAGTGGAAAAGATGTTGTAAAAGAACCAAAGTGCCTGATACTGGAGTTATAAATTTTGTGTAGTTTGCTTATACTGAGATTTGAAAGAAGGTACAACTCCTTACTTTTTCCGATAGAGTAGTGGCTTTCGCTTGCTTTCAAGTTTGATATAAATGTATTAACAGATCGTCTCTTTTTTGAGACCGTTTTGACCTACGATCGTCACCCCATCTTTCCTTAGTAGGCTTTCCAGCCAATGTGTTGGATGCTATAGTGTTCAGTCAACATTGACCGATACCGAAGAGAGCACGAAAGAACGAACGGATTGGATTCTCCCCATTATTGGCACCTCTTACCTATAATAATAATAATAATAATAATAATAATAATAATAATAATAATAATAATAATAATTATTATTATTATTATTATTATTATTATAAGTTATACCGCGACATAACCAAGTGTAACATTGAATTGAGTATCTTTAGGGTAATATCTTTAATGTGCTGTGGATTTTAGAAACTTAAAATCCACCACCTGGGCCGGGTTTGACCACGCAACCTTTGAGTTCATTGGCTGTAACGCTACCAATGTGCTATCCAGCTCGGAAATAATATTTTTGATACGCTCACAAATGCATAAATTATTATGTACGCTATCATGAACATGATGACTACATTAAAAAAACCCTCTCACTATTATATTTTACAACAATATTATTCAGTTTTCCGAAATGGTGTTTTCGTTGACGTCGCCTCTTCGTGGATTAAACAGACATCAGTGAAGCAAGAAGCCTGTCTTGTTCCACTTTGTTGTAATGTGCATAAACCCTTTTTCTTGGCTTTATAAAACTATATACGGGGATCGAACAGCATTTGAAGCGCCCTTCCTTGTGACTACCGGGAGGTTCAAATTCCATGAGACCAAAATCCTTATCATTATAATATCTAGAATAAAATTGTGGAGTCTTATATCCATGGCATTTTTACGAACAATTTAACTCAGGACTACATTGTTTTCATTTAATTTACAGTGGAGATTTAATATTAAATATTGTACCTAGCTTCATATTCTGTTTTTCACATGATCTCTATCATTAATTTCCTCTTTCTGGACCCTAGAGATCCTTCTAAGACAGACACACTTCCCTCCATGGCACCTACTACTAGAACACTACTGCGAAACTGACTTATTTTCTACGAATACAATTTTATTCTCCTGCTTAAATTATTAAAAATGTGTAATTTATACACCAACAATGATGCCATTACATTAACAGTGATATGCCTCCAGCAGCAGATGCAGCTACAACAATGAACTAATAAAATTGTTAACATTATGTGACTGCAGAATCTGTTGAATTAACGGGGTTTGTTCCGACTGGAGCGGTGGACTGAATGGATTATGAAACAAACACTCGATTTCGACCGCAGTTTTAACAGGGATGAAATGGAGTGAGAATCGAATAGGGACTGTAGATCGATGTAGGACATTTCGTAGAATATGAATCTGTTTCAAACTCAATTTTGATCGGAGGTGGATTAACGGGTTTTGTTTCGGAGCTCCTGAGTTTTTCATGTAATACTGTTTTTAATTCATCTCCAATTTCACATCATGCAATTCATCATATTTTATTATTTTGCCATTTACCTATGTCTTTATGCTCAAAGCATTACTATATACTAATAGACCTGAAGATGCCATTAATTGGTGAAAGCGCTAGTCATGTTTGATTGTGTAATGACCTAATGTAATAATTGTTGTATTATTTCTTAGGTTAATAAGACAGTTATTGAAGGATTATTATACTTATTTCATTTTCATCCCATACTGTCCACAGATGTCATTTAGCTCCAGTAGCATATCCCTTAGTATCATCTCCTCTTCTGCTAATAACGCCATATCATCAGAAAATCTTATGCACTTTATTCTTCTTCCTCCTACTTTTACCCCTCCCATGTTCTGAAAACTGTTCTTCGCCAAATCTTCCAAAGATGTTATCGTGTGAAATATATCAGATGTGATTTAATCTGCGTGAAATTTGAAACATAACGACAATTATTTATTTAATTAATTGTAACTGAGTGAAATATAGTAGACAGGGGCCAGGTTGCGAAGCTTCCCATTTGGAAGGTCTTGTGTGTTACTCTCTTCTCTAAAGTTACGGCTGCGCGATGGAATACTTGAAAGTGGATGTATGGAATATGATATGAGATGAAGTTTCTCTCGCAGTAACTGTTTCAGAGAGCTTGCCTTACTCGGAAGTAATATTGTGTGCAGGGGTTGTTTCAGGCATCGACCCAATGTTGGGGTGGGACGGTCTCTTACAGCTTCGAGCTATGCTAGCGAGGAAACGTTTCTTAAGAGATGCGTGCATGTATGCCGGTTCGAAGAGGTACGTGAGATTGTGGGTTGGTGAGAGAGTGAGATTGAGTTATCCAGTTAGAGATTGATAAAGCGAGCGGGAGTGAAAAATAACTCAAAAGTGCATCAGAGCGATTAATAATGAATGAGTGAATCAGAGCGAAAGAAGAAGTAGAGCAAATTAATGAATCAAAATGGGTTTTGGGAAAATCAGAGGAATTATACAAAGCGGATCAATGACTGAAAATGAGTGAATCACATATAGTGAATGAATTAATCAATTTAGAGTGTTGTAAATGAATGTGACTTAATGGATAGCGTGAACACTTCCTAATCATGTGATCCATTGTTCGATTCTGGTCACGGGTGGAAATATGAAGGGTTCAGAACCACAGTGGGCCAAGCGCCATTTATTAAAACCGTAGAAAACAAGGGTTAAAATGAAGTTATTACCATAATTCAATGGAAACATATAGCAAGTAATATAAAGTTTACACATTCAAACTAAATGTTATGTCAATCTTTATTAAACTGTGTTAATCACTTAACTTTAACCCTTGTTTTCTCCGTTTTTAATAAATGGCGCTTGGCCCACTATAGCTCTGAACCCTCCATATATCTTCATTCTACAAGACGGGTGTTTGGACTTAATCTTCTGCTTGTCCTGTGATGTCTCCGCGGTAGTTCTACATCGTGCTAAACACGTGGTCATGGAATCCCTAATTGTGAGCGAGTATAGGTTACAAGGACACCGTTTTCTACACCATACACTAATGTAGGCCGATATAAAGGAAAAGATTAAATAACAAGACAAGAAAGAAGATTAATGAATGGGTGAATCAGCAACGTCTCAGAAGTCATGGTATAATGTCAAAAATGAGTTCCAGTTTCCCGCGTTTTGAAGGTCTCTTTATGACACCTAACTGTTCACATCGCCTTGTAGATTTCTGTATGATACTTAACTGTTCACATAATCTTATAATAAATGTTCAAATTGTCCTTCTTCTGCCTGAACACAGGCCTCATATCGAAGGCACATGCCCCCCGCGAAGGCAATTCCAGATCTGTAGCGTGTTTCGTATTGTCTCATAACCTGTCACTTTCCGATTGCGTAAAGTTTGAGCATCAGCGATCTGAGTCGAATACGCCTATGATTTTAAATGGCTCCGTAAATTAACAGTAATTTTAATGAATTTAAATCATGTGAGCGTGGAGGTCGGACAACTGGTCCATTCCTACCTATCCACCGACCAGGATACTTTCGCTCCATGTAGTTGCGGAAACTTTGACTAAATGTGCGGTAGTGCTATCGAGCATAAAGTGTGCTTTTCGTTTAGTGATGTGTTTTTTGTCTGCTAGAAATCAGATATATTTTTCTTTTCTTCATGACCATGAATGCCTAAAAAGTTTAATATTTCTCTAGCAAAATATCATGGTTAACTGTATAAAATTCTTTTCGAGTATCCAAAAACATATCCAAGCATTTATTGCCTTGATTTAATTCACATATAATTTTATTTGTAACACATAAAATAGCATCCTCTGCGCCAAGTTTATTTCGAAAACCAAATTCATTTGAAGAAAGTAAGTTGTGTTTGTCCAAATAATTTAACAAGCGGCTTTTTATACATTTTTATAACAGTTTAGATATAATGTGCATGAGAGTAAAGATATTGGTCGGCAATTGTTCCTGCATTTTTTATTTTCTGATTTGAAAATAAGGACAATTTTCGTACTTTTTAGCTTATCTGGAAATTTGTCGTATAAGAAACATAAATTATACAGAGTAGTCCATTTAACTCATCTGCAATAGCGTGTGAAATATTTCAGATATATACAAACCGATAAATTTAATTACATCGAAGGGACATCTGATACACGTAATGTATTTTTTGTACATTAAATAATTTTCAAGATATTTGAGTCATCTTTCTATTTTTAAATGGGAACCAACTATGTTTTGTATTTCAAATGATGCGTTAGCTTTGTCTAATAACAACTGGCTACTTTACTGACTGTTCGAATGTAAAGTTTGTCCATGAGTACGCTTCTTACCTTATCTAGATCTGATAGGTTTTAATTATCTGAGATATATATATATATATATATATATATATATATATATATATAGGGTGGAAGTGAAATAACCAATGTAGATTGAAAGGGACGATAGGGTACACTTAAGAGAATTGAAAATCTATATTACATTTTATGATTAAGTGCACTATTAATTAGAAAATTAAGTTGGAAGTTCCAGAACTCTGTTAACATCGCAGCTGTCATAGTCGTCTGTCTTCTCACAATAAAGATATAAGAGGTCAACGAACTCGGGTCTGTATTTCCACGCGAGCCTCTCTTTCTCTCTACGATGTTGCAATCTGCTGGCATTGTTCAGTGGCTTGAAATTAGTGGTCTTTAAATTAAATTTACACGAAAACTGTCCATGATATTGAATTACGCCAGAGGCATAGGCCTAAATGATTCTTCATTTGATTTTCTATCGATATGAACAAAAATGACGATCCCACTCGCAACAGTTATCGGATGTTAAACATTTTAAGAAAAAAAAAAACATTTTTTTTTCTGAGAAAAATATGTACTTTCCACCAACATGTTATTATACTTTTTTCTTAAATAAAACATGAGCTATTCACTCTGAAAATCAGCAGGGTTATTTCACTTCCACCCTGTATAACTATTTTTGTTATTCTTGAGTCCACCCTACACCCTTATCTTCTTTATTCAAAGTTGAACTTGTGACTGCGTTTGGAATCGGGGATAAGTACGTTCTTCATCATTATCTATATATAATTTGAACTGGTAATGGAAATTACAAGAAAACGGCTGAACGGAAATTTAATGACTGGCCCATCATTTTGAAGCCTGGCATCCAAGGAGTTTGAGAAAAATAGTAACTTTCAATGAAGCGTTAGTTTTCCTACATAATTTTCTTATTTTCCAAAATCCATCTTTCGTCAGTTTCGAGAACCAATTCCATTTCATAATAAATCAAAACGCACACTAAAATAAACAATAGGCTATTACACGAATGCCATGATCTGTAGGATTGCTGACATATATAGAGTTCAAATTCAATTGGTTATTAAAACCTTCAAGACTTACTAAAATTAATTTACAGGTCTGATTCTGCGGTGTGTAATTTTCTGAGTACAGCTGTATAGGATATTAAACTCTACAAAACTTGAGGTGGTTTGATGACATTATTACCATTGGAAATGAAATACTATTATAGTTAATGCTATGATGTGACTATTAATTATACATATTAATGCTATATTGATGATATAAAAGTGAAACGTTTTGGGGTATATTTTTAGTTATTAATCAACTGGTGTTGGGTTTTTTCATATACTTAATGGCGGTGTGGTGTAGATACTTATATGCATCATCCGCTTCAATATTCGCTCGAGAAAGCGCAAAAATTACAGATCCTAAGGAAAAATCAAAAGGTATTACTTACTGATCAAATAAGAGGCTTAGAAAATTTAGTAGTCTCCGATCATTTCAGCAAGGTCTCTTAGCAGGATAAAATAATTTTACCCTCTACATTTCAAGATCTGCATGCAGCAGCTATACCAAGATGCTATGCCTATTGTTCGAAAGCATAGCAAGCCTGACTTTTCTTTAACTTTCACCTACAATCCACAGTGGCCTGAAATAGCTATTGCTTTACTCTCACATGAAAAACCGACTGATCGTCCTGACATTGTTACTTGCGTTTTGCGTTGGAACTCAAGAACTGAAGATGGATAGGTTCAAGAAAAAGTATTTGGCATAAAAAAAACCATTGAGAGTGAGTATGTTCCATTATTATGGAAGGAAATAACTTTCAAAATATCTGGTATTCTTAATTGAAAATGAATCTGAAAAATTTTCATTTGAACGTCTAATGAACTTAGTTTGCAGCGTTTGCTGCACAACCTACTAGTTATAGTGGCATTGTTACTTGTGCATTCGCGTTGAAACTCAAAAACTGAAGATGGATAGGTTCAAGAGAAAGTATTTGGGATAAATGAACCATTCAGAAGGAATATGATTCATTCCTATGGAAGCAAATAACTTTCAAAATATCTGGTATTCTTCATTGAAAATAAATCTGAAAAAAAAATTATTTGAACGTCTAATGAACTTGGTTTGCAGCATTTGCTGCACAAGCCACTAGTTATAGTACATTGTTGACAGTTGATCCTATAATTTAATTGTTGAGTAATATTATATTCATGTAAACAGGGGTCCTTAGCGGCGAAGGCTAAAATTACAAACCTCATGAATTTCAACTTTTCTTAATTAGGCTACAAGGGCGTACGTGTGGTATAGCAGAAGTCGAGGTGCGCAGTGAGGGATAGTACAGGAAGCTGTTTTCCTGCAAAACTGCAAGTACCTCAACGCACCCGAGGGAGACTGACAAATGTGGCAGGGACCTTGATGACCGCGGTGGTCTGACCGCACTTGAAGTAATTTGTTACGTGTTTCATCTGTTATGATAAATATCTCTCAACATTCCTGACTCCCCTCTGCGCTCATAACATTTCTCAGTTTCTTCCCTGCCCGCCGCCAGCGAAATGCCGTAGGGGTCGTAAGTTATTATGAGTGTGACTGTGGATATGTACCGTATATGTCGCCTGTGATATTTTGTTAAAAAAGATACGGCATTGATGTAACGTGTCCGGCAGAAAATACTGACACATTTTGAGTCTTAATAAATAATAAAATATTAGCACAGTATTACACAAAGGAACACATGGGCTAAATGACCATAAAGTCTGGGAGAAATGTATAGAAACTGATTAAATTATTTTTTGAAAACATCCTTCAAATTGCCTCCATTACAATTGAGACATTCTCTTTACCTTATAACATGGAAGCAGAACTCTGCTACAAGTGAAGCACGCGTCATAACTCGGAACACATAACTCATCCCTTCCCTTCAACCCTCGCGTCATTGTACGGTAGGCGGAGATGAGAAGAGAGAACAGTCTCCATACCTAATGCCACACAAACGTCATTGAAGGCTCCGGACTTGTGGATGGGGTAACGAACTCTTTCCCCATGTTTCCATCCCTCTCTTCCCCAGTTCTGCAACCCTGCCTTAGAAAGTATATAATTAATGCAATTACGCAGTTCTTCCCGGGACACAGCGGCGATCTTTTCGCGAACTCTTTTCTTTAGAATTTCTGTCGTAGCTGGTCGAGTCGAATAAACTGAGTTCTTCATAATGCTCCATTGATAAAAAAAATTAGGAAAAATAAGGTCAGGACACCTTGAAGGCCATGATAAGTCTCAAAATCGAGAGATGATTCGTCCTGAAAAAATATCGCGTAGAACATTCACGGAAATCCGGGAAGTATGGGACGTTGCTCCGTCTTGTTGGGTCCACATATTCCGAATTATTTAACGACGTATATCAGTAACGACAAAATTGGTAAGCATATCCCGATAATGTTCAGCATTCACAGTTACTGCTTCGCCAACTTTATCCTGAAAAAAGAAAAGTACGATAATGTAGGAACATGTTAACACCTTTAAGAACTCGCCGTGTTCTGTACCGAAAATATTCTGGTGGGAGGATTGTACGTGGTAGACAAGTTAGTTTGCCTGCTCGTTCTTCGGACCTTAAACCACTAGATTTTTTTCTGTGGGGAGTTGTCAAGGACACTGTGTATCGAAATGTTCCAGTAACACCAGAGGACATGCAGCAACGTATTGCTGACGTTCGTGCATTCAATCAGTAGGCGATACTAGAACCATCTGTCGAGTCATTCATTCAAAGATTGTAATTAATGCATTAGTTACAATGGCCACCACTTGGAGCAGGACATGCAAATGTGCTATTTTACTTCGAAAAAGTATGTCTTGTGCATTAGAATGGTATATTGTGATACAGGCCTTCAAGAGTTTAATGATTTCTTTAGTAAAAAGTAGGCATACATAATGTCATTTAAATAAATGAAGTCGTTACTCGTATCTCCTTTATGAACAATGTTATAAGAAAGATATGCCCTTTGTATTAATTCTCCATTGTATTTAAACAACTTTTATTTGAATCAATTTTTCATTTGGCAGCTAAGAAATAGATCAAATCGATCTATGGATCGATTTCCAGCAGAATTAATACAAGAGGGTGGACACACATTATCTAGAGAAATTTCCCCAAATAACAAGCACAAGCTTACAAATTGTGCCAGAACAATGGAAAGAGGCCATAATTGTGTCCGTGTTTAAGAAGAGGGACAAGGCTAAGTGTATTAAATTTCGAAAAATATCACTTTTGTTGACGTCGTACAATATTATGTCCAATATGCCCCTATTCTTTTAAGAAGATTAGCTCCATGTGTAGATGAAATTATTTGAGGTCATCAGTATGGTTTTAAGCGTAATAGATCGACTATTGATCAGATTTTTTTGTATTCGACAGATATTGAAGAAAAAATGGGAGTATAAGGGTAAAATACATCAGTTATTCATATATTTCAAAAAGGTATATGACTGGGTTAAGAGAGAAGCTTTATATGATATTCTAATTGCATTTGGTATTCACAAGAAATTAGTTCTATTATTTATAATGTGTCTCAGTGAAACGCACAGCATAGTACGTAAAGGTCAGTTTCTGTCGGATGCTTTTCCAATTCACTGCGGGCTAAAGCAAGGAGATGCACTATGACCTTTACTTTTTAACTTTACTCTAGACTCTAGAGTCTAGAGTATGCCATTACGAAAGTCCAGAATAAGAGAGAGAGGTTTTATAATTGAACGGGTTACATCAGCTGCTTGTCTATGCGGATGACGTGAATATGTTACAAAAAAATCCAAAAACTATTAGGAAAAACACGGGCATTTTACTTGAAGCAAGTAAAGAGATACATGTTGAAGTAAATCCTGAAATAACGAAGTATATGATTATGTCTCGTAACCAGAATATTGTACAAAATGGAAATATAAAAATTAGAAACTTATCCTTTGAAGAGGATGAAAAATTCAAATACCTTGGAGCAACAGTAACAAGTATAAATTATACTCGGGAGGAAATTAAGCGCAGAATAAATATGGGAAATTCCTGTTATCATTCGGTTGAGAAACTTTTGTCATCCAGTCTGCTCTAAAAACGTTGAAAGTTAGAATTTATAAAAACAATTATATTACCGGTTGTTTTTTTTTTTTTTTTGGTTGTGAAACTTAGACTCTCACTTTGAGAAAGGAACAGAGATTAAGGGTGTTTGAGAATAAGATGCTTAGGAAAATAGACGTTTGAGAAGGGCATGGCATGTAGCACGTATGGGCGAATCCAAAAATTCATATAGAGTGTTAGTTGGGAGGCCGGAGGTAAAAGAAGTTCTGAGGAAACCGAGACGTAGATGGGAGAATAATATTAAATTGGATTTGAGGGTGGTGGGCTATGGCTGTAGAAACTGGATTAAACTTGCTCAGGATAGGGACCGATGGCGGGCTTATGTGAGGACGACAATGAACCTCCGGGCTCCTTAAAAGCCATAAATAAGTAAGTAAGCTAAGAGTAAGAAATATTGGACATCCTGCATAGGAGGAATTATAGCATATCAATTAATTTGTTACATTATTTTCCGTTATTGCCGTTTTGAAGAAAAGAATGAGCTAAAATTGTGTACTTTTAATTTCACACTGAAAGACATAAAGAATTAATTGTAAGAACGTAATTGTCAGTAGAACTGACATGCGAGGCATGGAAACTGACAGCACAAGTCAGCTCTGTGCAGAGCTATTCCTGGAAGTGACTAAAATGCATTAGACAACTTCGAGTAAAGCGCGAGGATCTGTGGGTTTGATACAAGCTTGCAATGTACAGAAAGCATCCTGGGACTCAATTTAACAAGGCTTGGAGAAAAAAGTAAAAAAAAAAAACAAATGAATGGTGACCGAAATGTCCAGCTCCTGTGCCACAGGGATTACTGAGTCTCTTGCACTTCAGAGGGTGAAAGGACCTGGGGTTTCTCACGCCATCCCCTTTTTCTTTCTCGGCGTTCCGTTTAGAAACACGGAATTGTACTCCAGATACCCCCAGGAGGTGTCACTAGTGATTTCTAGGGTACAGGATTATACTGCGAGACGCTAATACCGTACTCGCAGTATTCCAAAAGAAAGAAAAAGGGTCTTCGGGGCTCTAGGGGAAGACTTCAAGCCCTAGTTTTAAATTGAAGTGTGGGTTATGGTTGGCTAGGAGTTGGTTTTTGGGGGGGTCTTGTACGTGGCTGGAGACGATAAGCTTTACTCCTCACAAGGCCCCGCAGTCCAACACTCGTATCTGCTTTTATTGCCCCCCAGACACTCCCCAACCCGCCACACACATCGCAGACTGTGATCTGATCTCATCTGTTCTTATTGTACTGCAGGAATACGTTGTACAGAAACGCTTCCTGTGTATTGTTATTTCATTCTTTTGTCTAGCTGTATTCAGTGTTTTAATATTTCACGTACTTTTTACTCTTTTACAATGGCGCGGCAGATAATCATATTGTGGCATGTTACAGCTTGTATCTCGTCAAAATGAAGATGATATCACACTCAATTACTTGATTGTGGCAGTGCATGAATGTTTTATGAGTAATTTTCTTTGGATATAAAAAAAATTCCCATGATAGCTGAGGGTTAAACTATATTATTTTGTGCGAGATCGTGCGTATTTGCTTGGTTTCCGCACAAAACCAATCCGCGGAAAGTCTAAAATTCCACATTCAGTATTCCCAACCTAACACACATAACAATTTCCCTCTTCTTACCGCTTAAGTGACATATTGATTTTACTGCTTTAGGCTTTTACCATATTATTTTTAGAGACGTTCAATATAGTAATAATTATAAATTGGAAACTTACCACTGCAATTTCACCTAAATTGCACTGTTAATTATTGTTTTTAAATATTTGCAAAAATTAAGTAAACTCTACAACTCCACTATAGTTACTGCATTCGTGATGCAAGTAACATTAAGGAAGCCGTGAAAAAATCAACAAGATTCCAGACTCTTCATAGACTGGGGGGAAAAAAAGACAGACGTATATGACGGCCTGCTGGAGTATAGTAAACACAGAAAACATTTTAAAGCAAAAATGTTGAAGATAGATATTTGTTTTGCAAATTTGCCGTCATTGAACAGAAACCAAGATGGAGATTTCATTGCAACTAATGAGAAATTCCTCTTTCAGGTATGTAACAAACGATCTTCGCACAAAATAATGTACGATACACGAGCGGTATGTTTTCTTTGAATTTTCGGAAATTAAAAAATGTCAACTACGTTTCGCGTTTTCAAACTTCTCCTCAAACATGAAAACTTCAACATACCGCTCTTGTAACGCATATTACTATTCCGTGTTATATGTGATGACAATGAGAATACGATTTTAGAACTCTAGGCTTTATTACATTTCAAGAAGAATGTGGAACATACGTACCGAAACAAATGTTTAATTAAAAATATATAGTAATGAGTTTGTTGAGAATAACAAAATAACAAAATGCTGCACAAATATTAGCCGATTACATAAAAATAGTAAAAGGACGCAGTTACAAATGGGTTCCTTTAAAGATGAATATATCACAGCAATTTCTTGTAACGCTTAAACTAAATCCAACAAGAAATATTGCCAAAAATGGCATAACAAAATATTTTTGACATAAGCAAAACAAGCAGAAGATAAAAACAGAACTAGTTCCTTTTAAAATTTAAGAACAATTCCACAAATGCAAAAACACAAATTACTGACTGCATCATAATTACAAATAAGTAACAATTTAATAAAAAATTCCAATAAAGTAATTAAATATTAATAAATAAAAATTAACAAAATAACATTTTAACAAACTCAAACTGATATCTGCTATAAAACCGACACAAATTAAAAATAATAAAAATTATAAAAATATATCAAAGAACTTATCCCTCATAATATTTATATTAATAAAATAAAAACTTAAAAGATAGAAATATAATAATAGGCTAATACCATCTAAATTATATTCTTTTCTCGAAAAACCAGAAACCACTAAAGCCGATTAACATATCACTACCAAACAATTATTATTAATAATTATTATAAAACAATAACGATTAAATACTTAAATCCTTAAAATCGAAAAATGAGAAATACAAAATACAATTTAATAAACCCTGATACACAAGGTACAACGAAAATCTACATTTATAAATAAATAAACATATCCTATACAGTACAAATAAATTATAATTAAACAAATTTAATCAACAACATAGAGGACATACAAAAACAACAAATTAATTATAATATAAATAATAACATAAACAGAAATAATTTATATATTTCAGACCATATCGAATTGCACGATAAAGGAAAGTAAAGACGGACGTGACAATATATAGAATAAAATATTTAAACCTTTGTATTTACTAGTTAGAGCTCGACAAAAAACAGTACATTGCTCCTTCGATTTAGTAGAAAGCGTTTCAGTTTAAATAAAGCAGAAAATATTACGACGTGGTCTGTTTTTGTGACGAGAATTCAAACCATCGCATACCGGTAAGGTATCATGTCACAAACACTTTCAAGTCTGAGTATTTGAAAACGACATAAAAGTTAAGGATATTGTTGGAGAGAGTTATTTATTCCTATTTTTGCTTTATTTATTTTTATGTTTATTTATTTCTTCATTTATTAATTTGCTCGTTCATTTATTTATTTTTTTATTTATTTATTTATTCATTCATTCATTCATTCATTCATTCGTTCATTCCTTCCTCCATAACTGCACTCAATCGCACACTTACTCCTTCCTTTCTTTATTTACTAGTTTATTTACGTATATTCATTGATTTATTCATAGTATTCATCCATTCATTTATTATTGTATTATATATATATATATATATATATATATATATATATATATATATACTTGAAAATAAAATTAATTTGTATTAACGTTGTATCAGATTCGCTTTTTATAGTGAAATAACAACTCTTAAATATCCATCCCCATATGATAGAATTTTTTACTCTCCATAATATTCCTTGACTTTCCTGCTCTACCTCTCCTAAAGATGAAGCTTGCAGATTGCAGAGGACTTGTTTCGCTTGTTATATCTAAGTAGGTAAACATTAACCTTCTACTAAATCGATGGGGCAGTGTAGCATAGACTATACACGTGAAGAAAAAAAAGACTGATATTTATGTAAAAGTGCTGAGTGAGAAAATGAATTATTATGAACTGTATCCGTCATTGGAATTAACATTAGTTGGCAAAATATGATACAGACAAAAACACATTTTAAGTCGGTAGATTAATTTTTAAGTTATTGACTATTAAGAATGTTAGTTTGGTCTCAGTTTGCATTGCAAGTGCTAAAGTTTACAGTAAGTGTAGTTGATCCAACGAAATTAATTAATTCTAATATGATTATGAATACGATGATAAAAGTGAAGGTTACCATGATAAGTTGGTGATGGCGATGATCATGTTAATTGAAATGAAAATTAAAAAGAAAATGATGATCATCATGACTAATTAGATAAAAAGATGGTCAATATAATTAATAAGATGGGGAGTATTAATCGTGACTATTTTACTTTTACTACGTCATACTATTTTTGACCAATAAAACGGTACGAAAAGATGTTTCAACCAATCATTGCTGTTTATCGCTACAATTTCATCATTTTCCTGGCATTTGTTTATTTTTATCACTTCCCTAGCATTTGTCTGCAAATTCTGTGCGGTACTATAAAATATGCTTTGCGATCGTCATTTATTTCTCGCATAGATAGTCAACTCCGTTCAAAAGTTTTGGTAAAGCTATCATTAATGAAATAATATTAATAAATAATAACTCAATTAATACCTATTTTATTGTATTAGAATACCGTACTTTATTTTTTTATAATCTTTATATACTTTCTTCTGTTTTATCAACTCCCTACTGTTTGTTTCTTTGTTTGCCAACATTTAAAACTGCAAATTCTTCACGGTACTATAAAACATGCTCTCCGATCGTCATTTGTTTATCCCATAGATAATCAACTGAAAATGACTGCTCCGTTCAAATGTGTAGGTCAAATTAACATTAGTAAAATAGAATTTTGTAAGTCAATTATTATTATTTTATTGTATTAGAGTATTTGATTTTTCTAATCTTTATATACTTTCTCCTAATCGTGTAATAATCAATTAAATCCCATTGAGTTTTGATTTTTTCTAGATAAATCAAAACATCTTGTGGGATTACTGTTGATAAATAACATTATGATGATGATAATCATAATGATAAAATGATTTTGTCGACGAAAGTGAAGGCAATTATAATGTTTAAATTAAGTAACTGGATAATTCATAATGATTGAATAAGATAGTGATGAATAAGATTATTTTGATTTCAATTCGTAATTTATTTTAATGACTATTATTTGTATCTCACGTCAATCTAAAAGAGCATACCCAAAGCAAAACAACCTCCTTAAAAAGTGAATGATCATTTACACCGTCTGGAGTTCCTTAAGTGTGCATCTCATTTCCACCTTCAGAAAAGGGTTGCTCAAGGTATAAAAACAGAACTTCTTGATTGAAAAACGAAACCAAATGGATAAAAACATAATAATAATAATAATAATAATAATAATAATAATAATAATATAATAATAATAATAATGTCAGTAATATAACTTAGCTAAAAATAGTAAAGGAAGTCTAACCGTACCAAGTTTACTATTAAATCTTCGAGTCGTAAGTCTGGAAAAGTGCGAAGACACTTGTTAACAATTTTTGTAGCTTCTTTTCCCTACTCCGCAATATTTACATTCACCCCATCTTTCACCTACTCCGCAATTTACGTGCATTTGATATCATATTGCTCCACCATTTTTAAATAGGAATTTATCGACCGATCTAATCTTATTCCGGAATCTGCAAACTACGGAATGCATGCCCGATGGAAAAGAAATTAAGATCGCTAACGTCTAAGTATGCCGGTGGTTTTAGATGTGATATATGGAATAATATAGTAAATTCTATGATTGTTTTGACTATATACGACCAGTAAGTGATTATAGCTATGTATACATGAATATAGGAAAGTGATGCAGATGATATCGATGATTATGCTGAATATGATGACAGTGATAATGAAATATTAAAGAGAAAATTGATGACGATCATGATGAAAAATAAGATTATGGTCATGATGGTGGTGCAAGAAACAAATGATAAAACGAAATCAAAAGGCAAAAGAAGGAGAGAATAAGATTAACACGTTCACCAATTTCTGCAACTTTGAAAGAGATTCTTGGTTCATTAGTAATTAATCATTCCAAAGAAAGAACTTACAATGACACAGAAAGAAAATTGTTTTGTGCATCTGGGGAGAATTGCTGGGTCTCTGAAACGAGACGTAGAAACACCAGAATGAAAAATTAAAATATTATTAGGTTCGGAATATTTCTGTGAACGGTTTAATATTAGGTAGCCTACATTATATCCATTTACACAATTATGCAGCATAAAGTATATTTTTAAGTTATAACTGAGTAACGTTCAATTTGAATATTCAGTGGTCATTAGTGAACACATTTCAATAGCACTATTATTATCCTTTGCACTTTGCGGTACAGTTTAAAATTGCATTCAATGGGATCATCTGATACTCTGTAATTTCATCTCTGCTTTACGTTAATATTCGCAATGATCATTTCATTTGTTATATCCCACATAACTTGAAACATTAATTATTAAATTAACGAGTGTATAAAAAAATTGAAATGTAGACTAGTTTTCTATTTCATATCTACAATTCCATATTTCTGATGAAGTTCAAAATGCCATTTCAAATTACATGGATTAGGCGAAAATGTACTGTTATAATAACGTGGGTATTAACCAATACATTTCCAATAAATCAGGAATTGAATTCAGAAAATCTTCCTCGATTCCTCTACTGTGGCTTTAATGTGCTTATTACAAATGAAGGTTCGTTTATAGTTTTTTCATTAGATTAACGCTCAGTACGTCTACAGATTTAATGTATAATACGAGTACAATAATGTTTAATTCATTAGGCCTAACGACAGAGAGTCTAAGAAAGCGGGTCTAGGGGAGACTATTGTACCTTTAAACAATTTTCACATTTATTATTTTTTTTTTTTATTTTGGAAAATGAAATTTTTAAAATGAAAAATTGTTTTAAATAATTATTGAAGATTTCTTTACAACTTCCTATAAGTATTTTCCTGCTTCACAGATATATTAAGGATGGAAAAAAAATTAATAGAATGAACGGATATGTAGTGTGTTCAAAGGTACAACAGGTTTATGTACCTTGGGACATACCCTCTTGTAAGTTGGAACACATGAAATATAGGTGGGAATGTAAGCTGTAAAAACTGACAATCATATTTAAAATGTATTTGCCGTCATAAACCAGAGCAGACCTCTCTGATTAAGATTTTATTTCCTGGAGGAGCAATAACTGCTTCAGCAGCTCTCTTCAAGGCATCTGTATCAGCTGGGGGCCTCTTAACTCCAGACTTACTTCATGACATGATCTTAAAATAAAATAAAAACAAAAACCGATAGTATCGTGCACCTTTGGAACATGTTCCCTGGTACAAGATGTTTTGTGTTCAAAGGTACAAGAGGGTGCACTTTTAAACAAATATGCTCCAAGAACTAGATATTCGAATAAATCATGGAAATTAAAATATCTTATTATTCACCAGACGATAGGGAACACACCGTACTTGAAAGATATTAACAAATACAATATGGTTTTGTGTTAGAAAACATACATCAATGAACGAAATTTTTACTTTTGGTACTAAAAAAATTATTTTGTCCACATAACTCACACTTTGCAATAAATCAAAACGAAACTATGACCAGAGCTACTTAGCGACTTTCCCTAGAATCTACTTCAGTCTGAGTTCTCTAGGTAGCAGCAAAAATTGAAAAACAAAAAATGTTCAAAGGTACACTATGCTAAAGGTACATGTTTCCCCTAATATTAAGATCTAAAATGAAATAATTCATTACAACTGTGTCTGAATTAAAATCCTGTCCAATAGCTCTATGTCTAATTTCCAATATTGTCTAATTCCTTAGATCTAATGACAGAAGGTCTAAGAAAGCTGGTCTAATACCAATATGCTTAAAGAAGAATGAAGTTCAATACAACTATGTCTAACCTAAAATCGTGTCTAAAGTTGTGAAAGGTAAAAAATGTTCAACAGATTTCGATTCCTAGAATGTTTGGATAAAGAAAATATAATATTTATGCACAGTAACATTTATATTTTATATCTGTAACCGTGATACATAATATGTATTGAAAAGATAGTTCAACCCTTATAAATTTCCTCTAATATAATGGTCGTCAGCACTGCTGTCGTGCAGCAGGAAGAAGGAGAGAGCATACCCGCCAGCAGCCACGGTGCACCATAGTGCAGTCTCTTATCCGTCGGTATGAAACGCTAGCCCAAGGGTGCACTGTGCTGATGACCGCTGCTCTAATGGTTGAGTTTGAAATTTTAGATAATTTCATTCGTAATGAGTGCACCTCTGCACATAGTGTGTTGGACATTGTGCCACTGTCACACATCTGTGACACGGTGCATGAGGGTTGGCCATTGAAGGGAAACTAAGGGGTGGAACTTAAACTGAGAGGATTCAATCCGGCATCAGAACTGGAATCCAATGTGGCTTAGTGGATAAAGCATCAGCACGTAGAGCTGAAAACCCGGGTTTGAGTCCGTAGCCCGGAGAAAATTTTTCTCCGCTCCACCCATCCTTTACTATGGGATAAGGTTCTTAGGAACAGCCATCAGTTTCTGGGGCTTACGAATAGACATTTTTTCCAGTTGGGCAGTGTGCGATGATACTATTTCCATTGGATATGTTGAGTCAGAGACTGGTAGGAATAACATTGTTATTTAATAGCCTATTTAGGAGTAACGTTGTTATTTATCCTATATTTTTCAATTGACCTGACTGTATTATGAAGTTTAATGGATATTGCAACTACATTATTAGACCATATACCATAGTAGACAATATAATATGTGATTAGACCTAATTCAGAATTATACATTTTTTGCATGAGATATTTTCCCATTGTGCATGGACAAATTATAGACTTATTTTTCATTGGGCGTAATTGCTTAAGATATTTTATACTATAGACCTCGTACATTTAGATGTACTGAACTGAAAGCTTTCATTTTAGTACCAATAGCTTAATGACAGGTAAGTATGTTTTTTTTACACTATAGACTCAAATTCAAGTTCGTGCAGATAAAAACAAAAAATGTATTAATAAAGATATTCATGACAAAATGTTTCTCGTTTTGCTCCATATTATCTCATTACTCTATAAATACAAAATGTGTAGACAGCGGCAATACGATTCAATAATGCACTTTAAGAATACACATTTTAAACATTTTTGCTTCATAATTATTCGAAGCAGAAGGAGAAAGAATTGTGTTCCTATTAATGGATCTATTTAGAAATTCTCACAAAGATACACAACTTTGACATTCATGACACCATAAAGTAATATTTTCGTTGTCCAATATGTTTGTCTGTATTTATGTTCGCCTGTCTTCCAGTATGTGTACAATTTCTCTGAGACTGTTGAATGGTATATTTTCATATTCGGCATTTACAGAAAAAAACTTCGTTGAAATGCTGCATGTAAAGTGCAATGTGTTAGTCTAAAGTCAAATTCACTTTATCTATAAAAAACAGAGACAATATAGTTCCTTACTCCGCTAGCATGACGAGCTTTGTTGGGAGATGATTCCACCTCCCTCATATCCTCCCGATCTTGCGACCTCAGATTTCTATCTTTTCTTTCTCTTTCAAAGAATCAAAGGAACTCCTTTGATAACGAAGTCTGCTTGATGACTTCTATTACTGCAAACCAGCAGATGTTTTTTCAGACGATTCAGAGTCGAAAAACTACCCCAGCGTTAGCAGGAAGTCATATATAATGTAGGAGAATATATTACTAATTAATTTCAGTCTTCTATTCATCTGAAATAAAAACATTTGTCACGATGAAAAAACGTTACGACCTTTTACATCACCCCAATAATTATCTAAAATATATTAGGATATACTTACAGATGCATATTTTCTTCGAGAAAACCCTAAGGATGTGAACATATTTACAAAAATTACTAATCAAAATTCGCGTCACTATAGCTACAACGGAAAAAAGATAACTATTCTGACTTTCATAAAAGACACAAAATATGTAGTCAAATTTCCTACCTCGCCAGAAATAATGTAAAATTCAGGCAAAATTCGAATTAATATGTGTTGTACATTTTTGAAAATCAATAGAAAAAAATACATTTTCTGAGGGATCTATGCTCATAAATAATTTTGTTATGATGCTTTGCTTTCATATTATTGCTAGTTTATTGGAAAAGACTAAATTTAGACCGTATTTCAAACGGGAATTTATTGTATTATTTATCTCAAATTTCACTACATATTTTATTAAATGAATAATTATATTACAAGCAAATATAATATACTGAGAACTTTGTGATAGGACTTTGTAAAAGAAAAATAATTTTATGCATGTACTTGAAATTAAAATCTTACAGTTTGAGTCTACAAATGTGATATGTTGTGTAATGTATAAAACGAAAGTTCATCTGCTATTTGGGTATTTTGTAAATTATTTCAATAATTACTTTATTTTGAACGATAGATCAAAAACTTAAACTATTTATGGGAAATATAATTTGCAGTATTATAAAAGAACGGAGTATGACAATAATCTTAAAAGCTATTCATCGACTCTAGAAATGTCAGATTTATTCAAAATTTTGGTAAATAATGTTTTTGCCTCATCTGGAAGCTCATTTCTTCTATTTTTTTTTCAAAAAAATATAACTTGTACCCATTATCTCCATAATTTCATAACTATTCGAGCATTTATGGCATAAGCGAATTATACTTTCTATACCTTACGGCATCTTCAGTGTCTTTTTTTCTCTCCGACATTATTACCCTCCTGAAGAACAAACAGTAGACTTCCAATTGGACAAAAGACTTCATTGAGGTAACAAATTGAAGCATACACATGTGACTATGTTGTAAACTAAAATTTTTATTTTTAAATTGATTGTGCTTGTACAGGGTGTTTCCGGTCTAATGTAACAAACTTTCAGGGATGATGGGAAAGAGCACGTGTATCAATTTGAGATAAGGAACTCTGTTCCGGAAATGACTGAGTCGAAAGTTACAAGCAAAAATAGTTGTGTCGAAATGAAATAAACTTATTTCTCTGACACCTTATTTATGTGTATTTATCTGTACATCTTACACATACTGTATTCATCTGACGTTGTTTACGTTGTCTACTTACAGTATTCCATTCAGTGCGCTGTCTGAGTGGTGGGGACAGGAAACTACACTAAAGCATTGTAGATAGCGGAATGTGTAACGGACATAGTCGGTCCTGATATGCACATCTGTAGACAGCAGTGTATGTGTACAAGTTGCAGTGTCCAGTCGATCAGTCCTAGTGAAATGGAGGAGTATACGGGAGCGGAATATGTAGACCTGATTTTCGAATACGGATGAACCAATGGGAACAGTAGACAAGGTCACAGATTGTATCGAGACAAATATGCACGTAGGAGACATCAGGCCCATACCATCTTTCCACGACTGTTCCAAAAGTTAAGGGAAGGACGGCACGTGGTGCCAAATTACAATTCCATTTCGACACAACTATTTTTGCTTATAACTTTCGACTCAGTTATTTCCTGACCATGGTTCCTTATCTGAAATTAATACATTGGCTCTTACCCATCATCCCTGAAAGTTTGTAACACTAGCCCGGTAACAGCCTGTATAATGTGGCAAATGCTTTAATAGTTCAAAAGAAGTAAATAATTTTGGTATGTAACATTCCCCATATGTAGTGGATCATTTTCGCGAAAGGTTTACCCTGGTTCAATTTCCAATGGAGTTATGTCGGTCTAAAATTTTATTTATTTTTTTTTTCAAAATCTTTTTTTTTTCTTTTGGCAACCAAATTCTATTTCAAGCTTGAATTATATAAATTGCGTAGTTTACTCTCAAGAATTATGTCACCGAAGTTTGAAAGGCATTAAAGAAAAATTTGTGGATTTTTGTCCTAAGAGTCTATGAATATCTGCCCATAATGAGAAGGTTTGTATCTCTCTGTCATCGGTGTCATTATTTTCTGAAAGCGGTGTATCCTCTAGATCTTAGACGCCTAATCTTGAGATAAGTATTATACATTATGTAGTTTCGTACAGTGAAATGTTTATAATGGTTTGCAATGTTAGTGAATTCGTACTTGTTAGAGAGACTTTATTTTATGTTACATAAAGAGAGCCAGCATTTTAATTAATTCAGTATTCTTGTAAGCGTTTATGAGTTGTTCAGAGAAGTAATTAGACATGTTGAAGTGAAGTACTTCAAACTAAGGTCGTTCTAGAAGAGGCACTTCACAGTTACGACACATTGACAGTTTTGACACTTCGGGAGAATATTGTTTGAACTAGGTTCGAACAAGTTGTTGTCGTATTATAATTCTTAATATTGTTACAGTAATTTTCTTTCTCTTGACGATTGTGTGAAAGTACAGTCGGGTATAATTTCATTTATTTTTCTGGACGGATGTCGAGCAATTTATTCTTAATAATTTTTTTTCTACGATAGTACGTAAAGTTGCATATTACCCACTGTTATCAGTATGATTTGTATTCCAGCTACCTAAAGACTGAAGTTAAAGACACATTGGGTATATAGTACGCCGAACACAAGTAATGTAACGGATAACGATATAAATAAACAAATCGTTGCTGCGTGTTCGTGGAGTGCAGTCAAATCCCGACATTCTGAAGTTATACCTACTAGTAAACACATGCTTGAGCCGTGATGTTCATTTTCGTCGTTATCTTTACAGTGAATAGTAACGTGCATTCGTAAGTTACGGAACTTGAAATGATTTCAAATTACAAGATATTCTTTCAATAACATATGACGTTATTGGTGCATGATGTACTACAAGATGTGCTTATTCTCTAATATTTTTTCGTGTTTCATTGGGATATTGCATGTCGATCATCACTGAAAACCCACTAATTTTCTATGTACTTTTCTAGAAATTTCCTAAAATATAGATTATTTAATTTATTAATTGGGGTGTTGGCAGTAAACGTCATGGTAGGTAGGCTACACAATTCCATGATAAATGTCGCTTGTGTTAATATCTTCAAAATTTTCAGATTTTGGTGGTTCCGTGCTGTTTCTTTTGGATTACGTTCAACACAGTTTGTGTGCCGTTTGTTATAGCAGTGTCTTTCAGTGCACTGTGTTTGTCACATTTACGTTTATTTTACACAATTTATATGTAATGTTGTCTATACTGACAGTGAGAATATGTTGTTGTTTTCTAATGCCAGGCGTTTGACAATAAAGTCATTTGACCTCTTGCACTCCAATATTTTTCAAAGATATTACAAATATTAGTGAAAATATTAGTTCAAATATCCTCAACTATGCCCTGCAATAGTACACCCTTGAGATATTTCATCTGTGTAATGAACTTTCAATCAGCCACAAAGATATAGTTACATATTTAAATAATACCACTAATAACAGCAGTGATCGATAAGACTACTCACTATAACTTCGTCCTGATTTTGACTTTCTAGAGGAAGAGGACAGAGGATGCGTAATTATTTTGTATATGAACGTACCTGTACCTGCACTGTGACGCTGCATATACTTCGAATTAGGCAAATTCATTCCAGCTTATGGGTAGCTGGAATACGAAGCCTAGTTATCAGTGTGTAAAATGAGTCTTTAAAACAATAATGCGTAGAAGAAAGTAAGCAATAACTTTAGACAGTGCTATTCATTTTGCGTACTACCAAAGAAAATGTAATATTTCGTGTATAAATTTAATTCAGTAAGGAAAATATGCATAACTTCTATTTTCCATTACTTAAATATTACACGTAACACAAATATGTAACAAAATTAGTATCCTTACTTACATTTTAGCCCCTATTATTCTGGAGTTACATGTAGTTCTCGTTGTAACAAGATTTCTCATTCAAATCTTCCTAACCTCTGTGTTCATTATATGACCAGTTTAGACAGCCATGAAATTTTGAATATGAATAAACAGGCTGCCATTCCATGGATATTTAATTACTTAATGGTTTTGAGTTTAGACGGTCATGACATTACCATCTTATAACCTCTCAAACTTGAAATGTTTATTTAATGTAAATTTGTGTCATTGTAAAAGAAAACATTTTATGACACACATTCGTAAAGTTATCTTTTTGTCCGTCGTGTGTTTGTGAAACTCGTCTTCGGCTCGTGTCACAAACTTTACACTCTGGGGCAAAAAGAAAACCTTTACAAACTTGTCTCATAAATAACCATTAAGTTCCAATTTAAAATGGTTACAAACATCTCATACATAGAATGTCTTGTATCTTCTTTCGGCACTTCATTTCCCATGATTCGTCTATATAATGCTTCTTGCGAACATGGGAGAAGAGAGGAACAACAAGGACAATATTCAGAGAGGGAAGGAAGAAAAAGAAGTGAAGGGGGAAAATAAGAAGAGGAGAAAGAGAAGCAGCAATACAAACTAGGGAAGGATAACAATAAAAAAGAAAGATAAAGCTAATAAAGAAAATATGAAAGCTGAAAAGAACAAAAATGACAACAATCTGAAGAATAAGAATTCAGAAAGGAAAGGAACGAGAGAGAAAAAAGAGACGAAACACAGTAGATCACAACGAGATGAAGTTAAAACAATAAAATGAATAGGAAGTACAATATGCCAAACTGATCTATGTATTGCTATCTTTCATAATAAAATGTTATTATGTTTAACATTAACTTTTTACGCCGCTTCTCCAGAATTGTGTCCTGCAGTGGACGGAATGTTAGTTCTGATCGTGAAGAGAAGTCTGCATGAGTTTTTACTGCCCATCTTCTTCGTCAAAAGTTTGATATCCTGGACGGCAATTTCCTATAGATTCTCATTGAGTACACTTTATTTTGTTTCATCTTGTACATCCTCTAGAGAAAAATGTTTCAATATATATCTTTCCTTCTTCCAGCACGAAGAAACAAGACGTAATAAATTATTCTGTCCTCGCATTTATTTTTTGTTCCATCATACCATTAGTCGTGATTGTGATGACAACTCAGATTCAATTTCTGTCTACATGATTCTTCAAGACCAATTATTTCTTGTAGAAACAAGAAGGATGTTTCGGTTTCCATTTTTATATTACGTTGGACGTCTTGAAACACAAAAACGACTTTCAAGAATGCATGTAGAGAAGTTAAGAATACATATAACGTCTTAAATCGCATTATTATTCCACGACGAAAGCTAATATAGTCTTACACGAATAAAATTTCTTCAGAGTATACTAAGAAGATTACTTCAACTCAAAAACGGTTTCCTTAGAAGTTAGACAGATTGGTTGGTTTGGCTGGATTGGAGTAGTTTATTTCTTTCTTGGTTTGATTGTGTCGGGTTGGGTTGAGTTGAATTGGGTGGAGTGGGTTAGCTTGGGTCTTTGTTTCGTAGTTTGATTGATTGGGTTGGTTGGATTGGTGTGTTTCTGAATTGGGTTGATTGAATTGTTTTGGCATCTATCTGAGTTGGGTTGGTTCAGTTGGATAGGTGAATTTCTTAATTGGGTTGATTGCGTTGAGTTGGTGCATTTCTTATATTGGTTGGGTTCGTTTAAGTTAGTCTGTTACTGGGTTGGGTTGGTGTGTTTCTGGGTTGGGTTGGTGTGTTTCTGGGTTGGGTTGGTGTGTTTCTTGGTTGGATTGGGGACCAGCCTGGGTGGCGCAAGCGCTAGAGGCACGGACTGTCTCTACCGCTTGGTCCGAAGGGTTGTGGGTTCGAGTCCCTCTTCGGGCGTGGGTATTGTGTTTGTATTAGTTTAAGTAAAAGGAAACAAATGAAAGAAAACAGGGAAAACAAAGATAACTTCGGTACACGACCTCTAGCCGGTAAACTTAAAAATAAAAAAAAATTGGGTTGGTTAAGTTGTTTCTTAGTTGAATTGGATTGGTGTTTTCTTGATTGGGTTGTGTTCCTGTGTTTCTAAGTTGAGTTGGTTGGGTTGGTGTTTTATTGGTTAGGTTGGGTTGCGTTGGTGCTTTTGTTGATTGGATTGCGTTCTTGTGTTTCTCAGTTGAGTTGGTTGTGTTCATGTTTTTCTTATTTGGGTTGGGTTGGTGTTTTTCTTGGATGGGTTGGGTTGGTGTTTTTCTTGGTTGGGTTGGTGTTTTTCTTGGTTGGGTTGGTGTTTTTCTTGGTTGGGTTGGTGTTTTTCATGGTTGGGTTGGGTTGGGTTGGGTTGGGTTGGTGTTTTTCTTGGTTGGGTTGGGTTGGTGCTTTTCTTGGTTGGGTTGGGTTGATGTTTTTCTAGGTTGGGTTGGGTTGTTGTTTTTCTCGGTTGGGTTGGGTTAGTGTTTTTCTTGGTTAGATTGGGTTAGTGTTTTTCTTGGTTGGGATGGGTTAGTGTTTTTCTTGGTTGGGTTGGATTGGTGTTTTTCTTCGTTGGCTTGGATTGGTGTTTCTCTTGGTTGGGTTGGATTGGATTGGTGTTTTTCTTGGTTAGGTTGGGTTAGTGTTTTTCTTGGTTGGGTGGGATTTGTGTTTTTCTTGGTTAGGTTTGGTTAGTGTTTTTCTTGGTTGGGTTGGATTTGTGTTTTTCTTGGTTAGGTTGGGTTAGTGCTTTTCTTTGGTTGGGTTGGATTGGTGTTTTTCTTGGTTAGGTTGGGTAGGTTGAGTTGGTGTTTTTCTTGGTTGGGTTGGGTTAGTGTTTTTCTTGGTTAGGTTGGGTTGGTGCTTTTCTTGGTTGGGTTGAATTTGTGTGTTTCTCAGTTGAGTTTGTTGTGTTGATGTTTTTTCTTTTTTGGGTTGGGTTGGATTGGTGTTTTTCTTGGTTGGGTTGGATTGGTGTTTTTCGTGATCGGGTTGGTGTGTTTCTCAGTTGAAGTGGTTGAGTTGGGTTGATGTTTTTCTTGTTTGGGTTGGGTTTGGTTGGTGTTGTTCTTGGTTGGGTTAAGTTGATGTGTTCTTCAGTTGAGTTGATTATGTTAGTGTGTTTCTTAGTTGAATTTGGTTGGAATGAGTCGTGTTTTTAGTTGGTTTGGTTGGAGTGAGTTGTGTTTTTGCTGACTAGTTACAACAGTTATCTTACTAGTTACAACAGTTAACTTACTAGTTACAACAGTTAACTTACTAGTTACAACAGTAAACTTACTAATTACAACGGTTAACTTACTAGTTACAACAGTTAACTTACTAGTTACAACAGTTAACTTGCTAATTACAACAGTTAACTTACTAATTACAACAGTTAGTTTAGGGAACTTAGGACATTTTCATCTGAAAATCATTTTCTATTTATGCATATCTTACTCTAATGTAAGCTATGTGGCAAAGCTACAGTAGCTGTAACTCATATTTGCTTCATATAAAGTCAGTAGTTATAATTTGTTAACTTTCATTGTGCAATTTAAATGAACAGTTGACGGTTTGTTACTTTGATTACTGTTTCTTTGTGTTACATCCTTTCCTTGAACGATTCACGCCATAAATTGGTAGTCACATATTTTTTCCACCATACAATGTAAGGCGCTTCCATATTATTCCGGAAATATTACATACAACATCACATAATGTGCTGCGCCGGCTCTTTTTTGTTTCTTAGCCTCTAGCATTACTGTAGAATGGGGAATAAAAATTACAAGAGACACAAAAAAGACAGTCAGGCAAAAGTTATGAGCTGTACATAGTGAAGCGAAATTCCTCGCTGTGTCGTAGCCAGCGTTGCATGACGAAGTTTTATTGCTGGGAATATTATGAACGCAGAATAAGGAGACACGACTGGGCAAGCGGATACATCAGAAATAGAGAGCGCGTGGCTTCATCGACTGTTTCATTTTAGGAATGGCATTTATTATTAATGTTATTAATAATAGTATTAGTCTCATCAACACTGCATAATTTCATTTTATAGGCATTTTCATTATGGCTATAAATTTCATCATTCTAACCATCAATTTAACTTCATTACTTGCATCATTACCAAAACGTTATTTTCATTATACGCACAATTTCAGTTTTTCCAATCTAATTCTATCTTTATCGTGATCTTCATTATCTATTTCATCATCATACATTTTATCAGCATTATCTCTTTAGTCACAGCAACCTCTCTCATCATCAGAATTATTTTACAGTCATTATTATGTTTACACTTTCAATAAAATCACTATTATCTTCCTATTAAATAATGCAATAATATTTACAATATATATCGACGTCATTATAAACATGTAGTTAGACAGTGGATGCGGGATGACTTAAGGAAAAGTGAAGTTGTTTCGTATCAGAGTATATGGCACGTGCCGCACCGTCCGTCCTTTGTGTACCTGTCGAGTACAGCAGCGTACAAAACGAATGAACACCGATCTGTTCATAGTAACATTGGAACGCAATGTGTGCAGTTGTGTTATCCTGCTCAAGTATTTAGTACGCGTTGAATATGTTGTGCTAATCCATTCATAATGACAAAACGTTAAATTCGCTCGGAGATACGAAATGCAATTAAGAAGTATGAGAGTGACATTTTATGTATTAACGAAGACAAAATCGTGTGTAATGTATGTAAAATTGAAATAAAAACCAGAACAACTCAGGCTATAGAGAAACGTCGCAACAGTACATCGCACAGGAAATGCGTTGAAATGAAATTTGAGGAACTACCACCACCACCACCACCACCACCACCACCATCATCATCATCATCATCATCATCATTTAGTTGTGCGAGTCTAACGACACGTGCAACATGATGCGCAATACAAATATTCCTCTAAAAAAATTGAGTGATCCCCATTTTCGAGGTTTTCTTCAGAAATTCTCTTGGTACAAAAACTGTTTAAGCGATAGGCGAAGACGATTCAGCTTCGACAACTTACGACAATATATCGTCTATGCAACTCTGGTAACTGCATCAATGATGACGAGGACTGAACTTGCAAGGTATGTACTACAGTATTACAGTACGTTATTTTTCTTTTCCTTCTGACTGTACGGAGATAGAGTACCATGTTGACGTCGTCTGTTTACGTTTAAAACCTGTTCAGCTAATGGTCTGAATGAAAAAAATGTAACATATAGTAAATGTGCACTTACATTCAACGATAAGTCATCCCGCATCCACTTTCTAAATATAATCCTCAATTATTGTTTATTCTTCTTTTCTGATTTCCATATTTTTTATTTACTTACAAATTTGTAACAAAGAGACACCCTTAGTTATATACGTTTATTAATTCCATTCAATTATTCTTATTATTATGCCAGTGAAATATTTTTTACTGCTTTCAATATCATTTTGTTCTCTACTTATATATATCAAGGGTTCAAAGCAACAGCGTTGTAAGTCACTTTTTTTTTACATGTCAACTTACGAAATCAAAAAGTGTGAATTTTTGTCTTGTATTTAAAAATATCAAACAACATTATACTTGCACATATACCAACCAATCACATGACGTGACGCATGACCTAAGTTACGGATTTTTTTTATAAGTCACATTTATTTTACATGTCAACTTATGAATATCAAAAAGTGTGAACTTTTGTCTTGTATTTAAAAATATCAAACAACATTATACTTGCACAAATACCAACCAACCAATCACATGACGTGACGCGTAACCTAAGTTACGCTTTTTTTTTCATAAGTCACATTTCTTTTACATGTCAACTTATGAATATCAAAAAGTGTGAACTTTTGTCTTGTATTTTAAAATATCAAACATCATTATACTTGTACATATACCAACCAAACAATCACATGACGTGACGCATAACCTAAGTTATGCTTTTTTTTTCAAATATCAAACCAAAAGAGGTGTTTGCCTTTTCAGGTTTCCAGATCAAACATGAGGATGCCAGCCTCCAGTAATACAAAAGCATTATAATACGAATATTATATGAACACAACAGAAATGATTAGATTTATTGGCTAGTGAAATTTTGATCTTCTGAAAGGAAATTGTTCGAATTCATCTATAATTCACCTAATTGAAACTCTTGAAACAGTAGACCTTTCATTATAATTCTTAATTATCGACAGGGTGAAGTTGGGTTGACTTACTGAAAGGCTGAATTGTCGCCATGACTTGTATTGAACATACTAATAACGACACTTGCTTAAAAACCTCCTTACGTTCTAGTAGAAAGCTTTGGATGTTAAAAGAACGGACCAATTTAAGAAGTTCATGTAATTCTTGCACATATAGCCATTTAAATTACAGTACTACAAATTTTCAATTGTATGGAATACAAAAGTTAAAGTATTTAATTTCTTGCAATTCCTGACTTACGCCACTGCTACTTTTAACCCCAATATATCGAAAATCCATTTCCGATTATATCTTAGTTCGTCAGGAGCGGATCAGGATAGTATGTTCTATTCAGTCGTAAGAATCTAAACAGTTACAAATTTTACCATTCTCTTGTGTTTTCAATATATCTGTATCTTCTCGCAGTTTTATATATTTTACTTAACATGTTTGATTTAATACTTATAAACTTTCACAAACAAAATGATATCAGAATTATCATAACATTGCCATAGGCGCTTTAAAACAATCCATATTAAGGTATATTATTATGTTCGCTATTCTTGAACTAGAATCATGTACAGGAGTGGCAAAAAAAAAATCTGACCGACCCTTGTAGCTGATTTCAAAGTAACAGATTCAAATTATGCTAGTCTCAAAACATATCCATCTTGTGTAATTAATAAAATTGTAACATGAAATTTATTGCATTTGTTCTATTCTTATCGTCTTTTGTTTCCTTCAGTGCCTCGAACTTAGACGAAAAAATTTTGAGAGTTTTATTTTCATCTGGCATCAATATTACATTTCTACCTCTATTCGGCAAAGATAACTGCGTATTTTTACATTAAATAGCAGTACATACCTCTATACATATTGAAATTACCACAGTTTGACACAATACACAGCACAGGATTCTTTTGTATCAGCTACAAGGGTCGGTCCGATTTTTTTGCCACTACTGTACAAAACGACACGCCACTCCTGGAATGGCGGTTTTCTCTAAAACAAAATTTGAACATATATTGTTGATATTTATACAACGCCATAAGCAAAATATAATTCATTGTCTTAGAGTATAGTAGAATTTTTCCAAGACACATTTAATGGTAAAGTCCGAGACAGACATGAGATTTTATCACAGTCAGGAAACTCTACAACATAAATAGTATTGTATTCTTCTCGGCTGGAATTCCTAAATCCGCCACTGACATCTTTCCTGAACGCTGCAGGTAAAGTCGCATCGGCTATTGATGAGCTCGAACCCAGAACCCGGAGCCACTACCCTTAGGGTCTACATAATCGTCGGAAATCCTTACTAGGTATACCCAGAGTAACGCCAGTCAGTTTTTTTTAATATTGTAGATTATTAAGGTCCCAATAAAGTAGCTGTATCAGGATAGACTGTGTAGCCCCATAGGATAGGGCGTTGATTTGCTTCAGACTAAGTAAACATTATTCCCTTCCACTAGCTAAAACTCTACCTGCTAGGAAGAGCAAGTCTTACGTAAACTTCAGTTCAGGAGTGAGTAATATACATAGGAGTATTGGTTTGTTTTCATTCTGACATACAGCGCGTTCCATTTAACATGACCGTTGAGCGCTGCTGTCGCCACAGTCGGTGTATACAAGATATCATGGGCAATGACGTAGCACGGGGCATTGAGTGGATCATAGCACTCGTGGAGCGGGATGTCGCTTTCTGCTAGTTCGTGGATTCAACACCGGTTAGGTTACAAGCATAAGTAGGAAGTTCGTACCAAAATAGTAGAATTCATTTGAGTAAAGCGAGGAATATAGATGTCATTGGCGCCTCGTCCTGCTCGCTACAGACGATACACAATAATTATGTTCACATAAATAACGCATAGTGGCATTCTGTGTACCTGTGTAGAGTCGTGAATAGTTTGAAGAATGTTGTTAATTTATATTAGTATTTTAGGTTCTGAACAAAGTGAGCTATTCTGTTATTATTGTATTATTTACGTAATGGTAATATTATGCATGATTCCAAAAAAGTACACTCATATGTTATTAAATACACAATTATGCAAACAGGAATGTGTTACACGCTTATTTTTTCCCGGATTATTCTTCGTTAAATATTGACGTCTCGTGCTACTATGCATTCGGTTGCGTTACAGCCCAAGATCAACATCGGAATTGTGATACGAACTTCCTAGCTGTCATTACAATAGAAATGAAAAATTTTCTTGAAAATAATTGTGGGTTTAATATTATGTGTCACATACGAGATGCACTATTAGATTCACAAAGTAGTTGTTCACATGATGATAATATGATATACTGTATTACATATATCAGATTTGCTCCAGTAACGTCTTGTGATGTAGAACGAATATTATCAGAGTACAAAATATTGTTTTTTTTTCTGGACATAAAAGGAGTATTTCTTTTGATAAAACGAAAATTTTCATTGTTATTTGTTATAATGAGGTTAGAATAATAATTTTATAATTTTCATGTTATTTTATATGTCTGGGATTATTATTTTAGTTGGAGAATTGCGAAGTTAATAATTACAAATTATTGTTATTTTTTATTATCCGTTTATTATTTTCTTCTTCTAAGGCTGTGGACGATTGGAGCATATGTTTGGTTACCACTCGGCTATACATGTTGTCTTTCGGGTTCACTGACGTAAAGATGTACTGTTACTTTTCATTCGGTAGAGATGTAGTCTAACAGCGTATTCCGAATCTCACCGGTCCGGTGGCATCAATGACGTTACGTTGCAGCGAAATAAGGAACAAAACTGCTGGAAGGATCGATGCTGTCATGGCGAATGTACAAGTTGTTTTCTGTGCTACGCTAGCAAAATTTTGCGAAATTTTCGTACTCCCATCTCGTTCAAAGAAAAGATAGCATAAACAATTTATTTCTTGAACCTGTAGTAATAACTGATCCGTTGACATGTTCGCTCATAAGCCATTAACATATTGTTTTTACGTTGTGCTCATTACAAGCAATACAGCAGAACTAAAGCAGAACACATCGCCATGACACAACAGTGCACGATGTTATTCGACTGCTAGTTCCCGCCCTATACAAGAACCAATCAGATTCACTGATGGCGGCTGATGGAGACTGCCACCACCTCTGCAAGTTGATGGCACCGGTGCGACACCGGTGGAGCATCAATGACGTCATCGGTGGAATTCGGAACACTGTGATGCCATCGGATTGCTCACCGGTAAGATGCGGAATACGCTCTAAGCCAGCGCATTTTTTCTGACCTTGACGTCGTGCGCGGGCATCAAGCGCTAGGGATTGGAAAGAGGAAGAATTATGTATATGAATAAGCAGCCTGTTGGATTAAGAAAACAGAGGTGTACAAACTTCAAACGGAACGTGAAATTTTATATCGTTATTTTTATATGGCTTCTTTATGTTTGATATTTTATTTATTGTCTGTAAAACAAATGTACTAACACCAATTTCTTAATATTGTATTTTTGTTTTAAATGTTAATAATATAATAAAGAGTAAAGAAAGAATATTCACATACATTCCATAGTAGTACAACTGTACTGTACTAAGCGAATGAAACATATCATTAATAAATAAAGTGATATTCGAAAGTAAGAGATTGAGTATGACATAGTAAGTTTGAATTGAAAGTAATCAATAAATTAATCAAAGCAAAATAACAGTACAAAGCAAAGTTACCTAGGTATATGTTTTAACTGCAAATAATATTACGTAACAAAACTCTTATCGCATTATGCTTTTAAGGTGATATTGGTGAGAAACTTAGTATCATCAGAATATTAAATTATTTTGTCGAAATCTGAAGCTATAGAGCTGACGTTTTTATAGCACATGGGCACATATCTTTTGTTTATGATGTAACAGTACTTGCTTTTATAATGAAGGCTACTAAATAAACATATCTGAAAATTTTATTTTTCTGTAAATGACACTCGGGAGGAATTTAAACGCAGAGTAAATATGGGAAATGCTTGTTGTTATTCGGTTGAGAAGCTTTTGTCATCTAGTCTTCTGTCAAAAAATCTGAAGGTGAGAATTTATAAAACAGTTATATTACTGGTTGTTCTGTATGGTTGTGAAACTTACTCTTACTTTGAGAGAGGAACAGAGGTTAAGGGTGTTTGAGAATAAGGTTCTTAGGAAAATATTAGGGGCTAAGAGGGATGAAGTTACAGGAGAATGGAGAAAGTTACACAACGCAGAGGTGCACGCATTGTATTCTTCACCTGACATAATTAGGAACATAAAATCCAGACGTTTGAGATGGGCAGGACATGTAGCACGTATGGGCGAATCCATAAATGCATATAGAGTGTTAGTTGGGAGGCCGGAGGGAAAAAGACCTTTGGGGAGGCCGAGACGTAGGTGGGAAGGTAATATTAAAATGGATTTGAGGGAGGTGGGATATGATGGTAAAGACTGGATTAATCTTGCTCAGAATAGGGACCAATGGCGGGCTTATGTGAGGGCGGCAATGAACCTCCGGGTTCCTTAAAAGCCAGTAAGTAAGTAAAAAATTTGAGAAAATATTCATTTTGAATTAAAAAGCAAACTTGTGAAAAATGAGCATTAAAATTCAAACTTACATTCTTATAATACTCTTATACTTCTCATAAAAATAAAAATAAAAAAAAACATTGATACAGTTTTAAAAGTTCTCTTCTCATTATCCATTGAATCAGCGCTGGCCATCCCTGTATATAGCTCGTCCAAGCGGCATATACTACCACTTTCTTCTGTTTCTTTCCTTTGCGCTGTAAAGCATTCAGGCTCTTCTGAGCTCTGAAGCGCGCGCTTGCCCATATGGGCATCAGTTGACATGACTGGTCTAAGCTCACACAACAGTTTTGGTACCAACTTTGTAGCTCTGGTTACAAGGTACGGGTAGTAGTTCCTGCTGTGTGGAACGCACACAAATTGAACAGTCATTTCATTAGCAAATTACTGTTAAACAAGTACATAAATCTCATCCACATACGCGTTTCTACATTAATTTCATGTGTTTTTTTTTTGGCGATCTCTACAACATACAGCAATTCATAAGTGGAATAACGCGTAACATACGATGTTATTATTTTATCAGATTTTAAAAACTGCCAACTTGAACTTCCCTGTTGGTGTCCTACAGTGTTCGAGAGACAACCAAGAGACATTACTAAATTCGTCTTATTTCACATGAAAAACTAATCGCAAGATACGTGTTAAGTTCCCTTTAGCGGTTAAAACATGAAAGGATGGAACTGGAGGACAGCGAGTATTTTTATAACAAGGCCGACAAATCTCCTTGTGCCTGAAGAACATAGTTGAATATCGAACTTCGCCATGCTCGAGAAACTTGAACCGAACATAGCGCAAATTACCCTTTCGCGATCAAATTTTTGTAAAACTTGCACAGAGGTAATTCAGTTCATTTATTGACGGCCGCTGTTTGTAGCATTGAAGGTAATGTGTTACATACAATAAAATAATATGAACGATCTATGCAACAATTACGATTGATTCAGTATCATTTGTAATTGTCAATTCTCTTCCTGTGTTTTAGAAAGGAAACAGACGGAAGATGAAGGGAACAGGTGCAAGTAGGACGGAAGTAGGTGAAAAAAGGAAGAGAACAAAGGGAATGAGAGTAAAAAGGGCGAAAGAACAAAAGTAATTGGTGCGAGAAATGGGAAAACTTTAAACCGATAAAAGAAATTAATTAAAATATTTCACGTCCTTGTCTTTGTAACTGTGTTGAAAAGTCGTAAGAATTAAATCTACGTTATTTCTTGTCTTGGGGCTTTGTTAAAGGCCGTGTGTTTAAGATATAATATTCTACCACTTCATCAGTTGAAGAAAACCATTACGGAACTGCTGAGTCTATTCCAGTCCAGTTATTGAGGACTGATATTTACACAATTGAAGGCTAGATACTGTTTGTGATGGATTGTACAGTATAAAGATAGAGGACATACACACTATTTAACCCTCCTGCTACCAAGGTTTTTCACAACTTACTACTACTAAGAGGGGTAATACAATTACCGCAATCTACAGTAAATCATACATCAATCTTCTTTAAGCATTTGGAATATAAAAATGTGAAGATATTTAATAATCATTTTATTTTTAAAAACACAGGTTGGTTCAAAAGTCTTCTTCTATTTTGCTGAAAATGTACACCAAAATTAATGAATTTCAAATATGTTACAGGTGTTAAATTTCATTTCAAGACAAACTTCTTAATGCTACATAATTTTGATATGGTGGAAAACACATTTACAAGCAACGAATGTCACCATACTATAACATAAATTGGAAATCATTTTAGTTAGTTATTGAAAATTAAATACTGGAATTACCATACATACAACCATGAGCAACTCAATAACATTTGTTTACAATAAAATAAAATAGAAATTAATTTAAAAAATAATTAAAAATATGAAAATAATCGCCACCGGCGTCGCTCAGTCGGCTAAGGTGCTTACCTGTCGACCCGGAGTTGAGCTCGGGCGTGGGTTCAATTCGTGCTTGGGCAGATTATCTGGTTCAGCTTTTCCGAGGTTTTCCCAAATCGTAAAACAAATGTCAGGTAATCTATGGCGAATCCTCGGCCTCGTTTCGCCAAATACCATCTCGCAATCACTAATCCCATCGACGCTAAATAACCTAGTCGTTAAATAACTAAGTAAAAAAACTAATAAATTTAATTTAATTTTTCGTTGAAATTCTAATACTGTATTCGAACACTATCTATACTGCAACGAGCACCTCGAAAAAAGGCTAAACTAATAATTATTTCTCACAAAATCACTTTCAGAAAAACATTAACACAGAAATAAAAAATAAAAAATTGCGAAGATCATGATAGTATAAATAACAATGTAAAATTCTTATAAATAACACAAAATAAAATCATTTTGAAGCATACAAACAGAAACATGAAGAAAATTAAGCTACAGATTGAGTCTTGTATCCTGGAATTACCAAGATACAGACTACTAAAGGGGTAAGAAGAACACCCCACATAAATAATTTGAACTACATCTTCAATTAGAGTAAATATTTTTTATTATCGTCAATTCAAATTGTAAGTAGACATATATCGGAAGTCATATATGGAATTTCAAAAATAGATATGGAGAAAAATAAAAATAATATTGAAAAATCTTCAGCAGGGTAATCGCATTACCCCTCTTTGTAGCAGGAGGGTTAATATGAATGCAATTTTTGTACTATGTTTGCGTAAAAGAGATGTTTTGAATCATTTGTTAATAAAGGAAAATATTGTCGTTTTTAATATCTGATACTTTTCAGAAATGTTCACTCATACATTCTTTATATTTCTTAACAAATTGAACATTTGAAGGTTTTTTATTTTTTGGAACAAATTATTCGGTGAACTTTGTAATCTAATCTCATTTTTCTTATGTATATGTTCTCAAAATAGCTCGCAACAGTCCGTTTAAAATAAAAAAATTCTGAACTCAGGAAAATTGAGAGTTGTAACGCTCTTGCTCTGATAGTTTATTACATATAGGCTAACCGCAAACTGATATTTTCTGTTTTCAAATTACGGTTTGATGGAAGCGATCAAAAGCGTTGAACCCATTTTTCGACTCACTAAATATTCTCGCGTGATTGACCTTTTCATTATTATGTAAATCATTTCTTCTCCCTCTGTTTTAGGGGTATAATCAACTGTTAATTTACGTGTAATTATTAACTTTCAACATTCTGCGATGTGCCATCGACATGCGTGGTAGTGTAGGGGATATCGCTCTTTCAGACCGGATAATACTCTTCATAATCCATAACAATACATGATCTCTTAGGATTCATCTGTTGAATTCTCTGTCTACTTTTCTGTCGTATGTAATACATGTCAGAGTTGTCACATATGTGTTTATGAAGCTGTGAATTTCGTATAAAGTCTAGAAATTTACAATCAGTTTTCCAATTTTGCAGTACCGACCACATCATGAAACTTGCGTTGCAATATATTGAATTCTTTTGATCTTCTTCATCATCTTCATCATCATCATCATCATCATCATCATAACCATCACGGGTTAGACCGTCCGGCATGTTCCGTCCCAATAGTAATTGAACTCTAAAACTGGTCACTCCATCGTCGTCTCGGTCTTCTTACATCCCGTCGTCCCATGGGTCTGTAGTTGTGCAGTTTTCTTGGAACTCTGTCTAATGACATTCTCTCTACATGTTCGTGCCATCTATTTATATAGGTATGTGTTACATCTATTATATTTGAAATGCCTAATTCCTATCGAATGTATTTGTTTTGTTTATGATCTAACAGTGTATATCCCGCCAATGGTCTCAACAATTTCAATTCTGCTGCCTCCATTCTTCTTTCTTGCTGTTTAGTTAGGTTCCAAATCTCTTAACCATATACCAATGTTGGTATGACCATTGTTTTGTAAAACTTCAGGACTGTATTTGTCCTTACCTTCTTAACGATGGTTCTTTTAACTGTTCCTACTAGTTTTTGAAATGTTAATATATTTTTTTGTCAAAACCATTTATATTCTCATATGATAATGTGCAGCCTAAATATTCAAAATGGTTCACTTGTTCTACTGGTTCTTCATTAAGGATTATTTTTTATCTTATTGGTGTTTTTCCTTTGAATCCCATACCTTTTGTCTTTTTTAAAGAAATATTTAAGTTAAATTCTTTAGCTATTATGTTCAGGTTATATAGGGCCCTCTGATCTTCATATTCCAATATAATAATTTAGGGACTGTGCAATTTTTACAAATTCAGAGTTATTCAGAATGTCTTTTTATAAAAAGAAAAAAAAAAAACAAAATATATAACACGATAATGTCTATTACATCTACTACTGTTGATGTTGCAATTAATAGCAATATTGGAATGACATTAATACTATTAATAGAACATAATTAATGAATTAATTGTTTGTATACAACTTGAAGTCTGATTAGTGAAATATGTTACTAGTCGGCGATCAATGCAGTGGAGAAGAAAAGAAACATTACTGAATTTACTCGTACTTCTCATTCCATAATAATGTTTGTACGTTGCTACAATATTACCACGAAGCATGATCTCAATGTGGTACGTTTTATTTAACCGTTTTCCCAACCTCAAAAATGATCTGCTGCCCTTGAAGTTTGATCACATATGTGCCATGGTAGTCGCTTAGCGTAGAACAATAGAAACGTTTTGGTTCTATACACAGGAAGTATGTAGATGTCTTGTACCTGATAATAGTGTTAATCAAAAAATTTCCAAAGGATAAGCATTCAGAATGCGTTTGTGACCAAAAAAATGGGGGCTTCTGTGCAATTCAGCCTAAGGGTTCGATGATGGTTTTCTTGCACCCAAAAAGAATTTTCTGCATCCCAATAGTTTGCATTATTACTATTCAATATCCCATCGTTATGGAATCTTGCTTCAATTGTCCATAAAATTTACACGCTAAACTTGGGCCACCTTTCATTTTAATCATTATTGAAGAATTCAAACATCTTTTATAAATTGTAACTCTAAAACCCTCTCAGACATAAAAGTTGAATAGATACAATTTGTTTCACGACTCGATGTTTTGAAATTTGAATCTATATGATTCTTTTGTAATATCCCTTACTGATAACCAGGCTTCGGCCTAGGGACACAGAGTAACCAGTATGAGGTTTAGAGTACACGGACTATAAATGACGTCATGACCCGTGTGCAGTCACCCGACTGCAACAGCACAGGTGGGTTTGTAATGTGCATTACCGTTGTGTGTAGGCCTATTGCTGCTTGGCTGCGGTACGTGTAACAGGCTTCTGCGTAGGGATACTGATTGAAGGTTACAACTCACGTTAATACTTTAATGGTAGACCTTTATTATTTACACTAGGAATCTACTGTATATAATTCATCTGTACAGGATGAAATATATTTTGTGCCGTACTGTGATGGACTGTTTACATGTTGAGACACGAAGTAACGGCGCGCTTCATCTCCCACTACACTCGACCAACACAACATTATAGTCCGTGCGTTCTGAACTTCGTGCGTTTCTGTGCCCATCAAACATTTTTGTGCACCATACACCAAAATGTATCCAAAACTAAATATTATATTAGAAAAGTAAGCTAAATAAACTAATGGATTCATACCCCATTTATAGAGGAAATCCTCTCTTCTCTAATGACCAACAATTCAACTAAAATCCTCTAACCTGCTGGTAACTAAGGTTCGGATAAAGTAGCTGTATCAGATTAGGCATCCTTGGTCCGTGCGTTTTGTTCACAAACATTTACTAGATGTCGCGTATCCCCAAGCCTACAGTAGTGACGACGTATATTCAGTTCCTATCGGCTGTACTGTCCATTCACTGATGTTTTATCTAGGGGGTGAGGAGCGCTCTTCCCAGCAGGGAGAGTTTTAGCTAGTGGATGGAGGTAGTGTTTACTTAGTCTGAATCAAATCGAGGCCCTGTCCTACACAGCCATACAGTCTATCCTGATATAGCTGCTTTATCTGAATCTTATTGATAACTTTAAGAGCTTACCCTGAACTAAGTACACTTAACACACATAGATTTACAAACAAATTAGATTAATTGTTTTTTTTTTGTTTTGTATTTTTAAGCTAATTGAGTTAAAAATTGATACTCTAATTCTCATGTACTTCTATTCCGCCAACTTTCTCGTCCCCATAATTCCGCCGTATGTGTAGTGGGGAAAAAAGCTGATACGTGCGACGAATAGAGCTTCTCGAACTCTATTTGTAGTGCAAAGGACAACCCTCTGGCCACAGCATATAGAGGGCGGCAAAGTTTAAAGAAGTGGTCATTTTGACTTTCCAAAACAGACTTCTCTCTACACAAGGAGAATAAAGGGGCTCAGAGACATGCCCTTTTCACTGTAGCATCCCCGCATATTTACTAATAACCACCAGTAAAATCGAACAAATCCGCTGCAATTTTTTCTAGCATTATTTTGTGTGCCTACCTAAAATGTAGAATCTATCTTATGAAACTAGTTTGTAGCGTGAGTCAATGTATAGAAAAACCGCTTCGTCCCTTGCGCAATTTCCATAAATAAAATGTTTTAAAACTATAAACGTGTTTCATACACAATTTCTGTTTGAGAGCACTGTAAAACAATAAAGAAATAAAATATGAAATTTGTAATTAAGATTATTATGAAAGCATGGTGTATCAAGGATTAGTTGCTATGACAAAAATATAATTTGCAAGGAAAATCGTTTAGTTATACAGTGGAAGCTCTTAAGTTCGACAGATATCAAATTCGACATCCTATAGTTCGACTGCTTACGTAGGAGAATTAGTCACGCCCCTATACGGACACTAAGAAATGGGTTTGCCATTTGAATGGAAATTGGTTCTGTGTCTTGTAGTAATACTTTTGTTAAAGCAAAACAGAATATTTTATTGATTAGGACATCCATATTGATCACTGATTTTAAATTAATAAACTCTTCTTTCTTTATTTGAGAATTGTGACGTTTGCGAGACGGAACTGTCGAAACCCACTGTGGTACTAGAAGCGCATACACAAGTCTCGGGGAGGAAAGGAAATGCAAGTACAGTACTGTATTCGTTGATGGATAACCAATAAGAATTTGTATTCATTTCACCTGCCATATCCACTACCCTTATTGGACTGAGCTTTCAATTCTGTTTTGTCGAAATTAGGAGAGTACACTGTATTAATTTTATGGCACAAGTTACATTTCATTTTGCGTAGTAATTTTTACGGCACAATGCAATAATTTGATAATTTATACACGATTTTGAATAATAATAAAAATTGTTTATAATGCTGGTGTACAATAAAACATTATTTTCTGCGTGGGTATGTAAAATGATATTCTAAGTAATTAAAAAAATCTGTTGTTCAAATGAAGTATTCACTTGTAATATTTTATCTCATTCTTCAATATACATGTGAAATTCGTCGTCTTAATTTTCTTCATTATTTCTTCATGGCAAGACAAATTTGAGTAATGAGACGTAATGAATATCCAGTATTACTTTATTTATAGTAACATCTGTCAACACATGTCACTTTCCTTGCATATGTCCAAGCTCGTATAGCCTATCAGATTTATTGTTATTGCATATTAATGTTTTTGCTTCGGTAATTCCGGGATCCGATATTCAATGCCGGTTATCCTGATCAATGCTTCAACGTAAATGACAATTTACGATTTTCCTATCACCAGTGTGAGAGGGAGGGGATATATCGGAATCCATCCATCCCTTGTCTGCCCCAAATCGTATTGCAACATAGATTTGCAATTCACACATTAATTAAACTATAAATTAATCTATACTCATTTTTAAAAAGAACTGTTACTGTTAAAACTATTGATGCTACGCAAAACTAATGTTATGTCAAAGTTATTTCTTTTATGTTTTAATTAAAACGTCGGAGATAAAATGAAATCCACATATGGTATTTCAGTTACGTTATGGAAACATTAATTGCTTTTATTGAGTACCAAATGACTTCTCGACTCGAATATGTCCCTTGAATTATTTAAAAATAGCTCGTATGTATTCTAATTATTCGTTTACAGTTCCAAATTAAACTTACTTTCAGGATGATTTTCATCCAGACTGATTCAGAATCCAAAATATTTGGAAGAGAACATGCATTTTCTGGTTTTAAGAATTTAAGTAATGAAATAATAATGTATTAAATTTTCTTTGATAATTTTAAGCCAGGACGAGGAGAGTTTTCTTAGATTAAGTTCTTACTTTGATGATATATTATGTCCTACTGTAAAACTGAATTACTGGAAAACGGTATTGTAAATATATGATACTGCCAGAGACCCTGATGAATAAAACATGAGTGTAACATATGTTTGCATTCCGAATTTTGAACCTTTCGACTTAGCACAGCACTTCACATAATGAACTCCCCTATCATTTAGAGTCAACAAAATAAAATATAACTTTTACAGTTGGTAGAAGAGACATGACAGATTAAGAAAATGCTATCGCTGAAATAACGACTTAAGTAGAGTTAAGCTGTTATTGCACCCAGCACCTCAAATTGGTTATTTGAGAAACCAGACAAGTCAGCCAAAACAAGTTTATTATGTTTCTGACATAAATAAATTTATTTTCGCGTCTGTAGGAGAAATTCCGTCTTATTTTAAGTGATTAGGTCATGAGAGTATTTCATGAAGAGGATGAAATCAAAAGATTTTATGAAGATATATTTCCCTAGCCTACACGTAACCAAATACGACGCACCTGAGGAGCTGTAGTGCAACTTAAATAAGATATCATTGTTTTCACTTCAAAACGTTTTATGATTATTATAATATTTTGTAATATGAAGGATAACATATATTATGTACTAAATTTGTACTTAATTAGCTTTTGTTCTCATAACTTGCATAAAATAAATACAAACTATTATAATTTTTACAGCAGATATCATGTATTAGAGTAACAACACATGTCTACGGACTTCAGGTCATCCTGGCGCTCTCAAATACGAGTATTTGCTTTACATTATCTAAGAATATTGAAGTTCAAATGAAAAATTTCTCGGATTAAATTTCGAACTTCTTTACTGTGTTAACGTTTAGGACAGGGATACAGAACTGGCGAGAGAGGGGTGGAAAGCATGGGGAAAGCGTTGGTTCCCCGTCCACAGTCCACCGGCATTGAATGACGTATGTGGCTCGTACGCAATCACATAAGACAGACACTGAATACAAATCCCCTCCCCTACCAATACAATGACGCGGAGGTGGAAGGAAAGAGTCAGTGACGTATTCCGATGAGTGACGTAACTCTACAATTGGTGCCCAGTTCTGCAAGCCTGCTTTAGGATTTACCTTGCTTGACTAGTTTCGAAGTTTTGTGCTTCATTGTCCGAAGTCTAGTAGAGATTCCACACTATCTTCTGGTTTCCTGTTGTGGTGGGGTGTGTTCATGATTGTGTCGAAAAGGGTGTGTGTTTTGAAATTGAGTACGGGATGTGATGTGGGTGTGTTTTTAATCCTAAAGGTTAACACATTAAAGAATTTGGAAATTTAATCATTGATAAGAAAAGTGTTAAAAGTGTATATAGAAGAATGAAGGAAAACTTCCCCTAAAAGGAAGAACAGACATCTAATATTTATAAGTTGTAGAAAGATTTTGTGCATTTTTCTCAAAACGTTTAGCTAAGGAAGTGTGTGGTTTCTCAAATAACAGATTCAATTATTACAAAATATTTTAATGGATCTGTCATTGAACTCCATAAGCAATTTATTTCTACAAAATGAATTATCCCAACTCTAAAACAGAAATTGGATAGGTGTGTTGCAATACAATAAAAAAATAAAGTTTATAACAATTCTAAAATCTGAATTGCTGTGATATTATGTATCATGAAACAAAAACAATTTGCCAGTTCTCTAATTTGCAAGGATTAAGTTGACGGTGATGTATGTTAGTGTTAAATGCAGCATTGTGAGTCATGATTCCCGATAGATAACATGAGGATTACAAAGTCTCATTAGCATTCGATTATTCGACCTGGATCCACTTCACACATTTCACCAGCTAAACAGGGCTGTTAAGCGCCTAACAAATGCCCCAATTCAGTACCATTGAAATGCTTGACCGGTTAGAGTGATTGCGTGGGGGACACTTGTTATTGCAGAGGGCGCCACTGCGACAAACCATGCCAACAAGTGAGTCAATTGTTCAACGACAAAAGAATTTGCAACTCGACACGTTTTCTCTTTGTACGTGAGAAGAGGACAATAGCTTGACTGCAAACTGCTAGTTCGTCTCATTATCCAAATGGACTTCCTACACTAAGAGTAGTTTCGAAACACTTCCTTCAGAGAATTCTGCTGGGAGTACTAATAAGAATTTAATTAGGCGTGCTTTCAAATGATTTTGAACTTTAAAGTCACTTTACTTAATGACCCTTTTAGTGTATGAAATTATGTTATTCAATGCTGCCAATCAATTTATTTCGTAACCTTCTAGATACGATGAAAGCCCTTTCTATAAACCTAAAAAATTGAAATATTTCAGTGTATACAACACAAAAAACCCAGAGCATATATTAATATAAAATTAAGTAACATAAATCTGCTAAAGGGTCACGAAATTATTCTCCTAGAATTTAGGAATATTAAGCTAGGAGTTCCTCAGGGATCAATTTTAGGTCCGTTATGTGATCTACTTAATACAAATTATTTAGTCTCAACCATAAAAATAATTTGTCTGTGTGGTCTCATTTACAAATTATAAAAGTTTATTTATTCCAACAATATGACCATTTTATAGACACTTTTAATACAGTGTTAAGTTTAGTGAACGATTGGTTTATTGCGAAAAAACTAGAACTCAATATTGACAAAACCAGTGTAATCAATTTTTGTATAGAAAATAGTGCTCAGTTTTCCTTCAATGTTAGATTATTCTAATAGAATTAACCTCAAATAAATTATGAGCACTGAGTTTCTTTGTTTGGAATTTGATAATTACTAGAACTTGAAAACACACATTGAATGTAATTATTATTCCAGAATTGAGTTCTGTCTGTTATGCATTAAGATCCTTAAGATCTTAAAATGGCATACTTTGCTTTCATTCCATAATAAAATATTAATTAATATAATGAGCTAACCCATAAGTTAAAAACATTTTTCACCTTCTCAGTAATTCTTTTCCTCTGTTAGTGCTTTGTGTTGAAAATTATAATAAATTTTGAAAATCCATAATTTTAATACAAGATATAAATCAGATCTCTATCAAGCCGATTTAAGTGTAAGTTGTTACAAAATAGAAGTTAATTGTTCACTAATTACTAGGGCCCGTATATATATGCACTGAAAATACCTAAAATATCCATGCAAATATGCACTAAAATGTTGGAAATATGCACTAAAAACAAAACAATATGCACTAACCAAATCTTACAAGTGTACTGTGGTTGGTTTTTTTCCAACACTTTGCATGAAAGTAAATGAGGTTTGCTGGGTTCTTTCGGACATAATTTACCCACTGTGAAGTTCGCTATGTATCTGCCACACGAATCTGTTGTTTCATCAACCAAAATCCATACGCAGTTCCCTCCTACGTTAGACCGTATTAAATCCAGGATAGAAGCATGTAGCGAAAATAAATAATTTTTCCTAAGAGTGGATTCATCCGGTGTCCTCTGATTAAGACAATATTATTGAAGAAATGATCGTAGATATGGATTATTTAATTTATGCAGCGGAATGGTCTGCATACAAAAGCTTTACAAAGGTCAGCGGAAAATGTATGTACTAGGCTTAACTACAGACCGTGATTTCGCCTGAGTTAAAAGTAACTGTTGCGTGTTCTTACCCTTTTGTTTTGACCACAGATGTACAGTTGTTTTCGAATGCTGTTCTAGTTAAAACTTTTTATCGCATTTCTCAGTCCTCTCACATACTTGACAATACATTACATCGCCGTCACTTGAATAGTCACTATTGCCTGAAATCCACTGTTCAATTAAAAAGAATTTAGTGGACTTATCTTTAGGCATTTTTAGTTTAATCTGACAGAACACCGCATAAACTATTAGTAGATGGAAAACAAGTCAACAGATGAACACCTGTGGTCCTGTCGACACAAACTTTGAGAGGATACTGCATTGAGAAAGGAATGTAAGAAATTCCTTTTGTGAAAATGTCTGCAACGTACATCTGTCTGCATGGGTATTATGAGATTGGAAGTATGGTCCCATTAACATTTCACTTGAAATAGAAAGGTTATTGTGGTGCCAAGGGATGTCCGACATACAAATTCATTACTAAATTTACAGTTCGTTCAGAAGTGTCCGTTAATTGATCATACATAAACTAAATAAATGCCGAAACATACACTAACCCTCAAAATATGCATTTGCATATGCGCATATGCCTTTTCGAAAATCTGGGCCCTACTTATTACAAACAAATGTACAGCCTGTTATATCTTAATGTTTTGAAGGTCATGTATAAAACGTTCATAATGGGATTATTAAAAACATTTCTCAATATTCAGACCTTTAACTTAACCGGTGAACTGTTTGTATTTTTAAATTAAATTATTCTACTTGATGTGCATTGTATTGACTCTGTTTATTATACATTTATATTTATTTATTTTTCCACTACTTATATGTAAAGAGTGCTTTGTTTAGTCGCTCATAGCAACCTGAACAGTGACGTTAATGCAAGAGTAAATGAAATATATGTAGATTTCTGCAGAGCTAACGTGGCCACAGCCGCTTCGGCGACACTAAGGACTTCATCCGCTAAGAAAACTTCTTCTATTTACGACATTTTGCTTCCAAAGAACAAAAATTTTAAATGTATTTATTCTGTATCCAACGTGACTTACATTGTCTTCTTTACTGCCCATATTCTTTAAATCAGAGCCAACTGTAAATAATATTTAGTTGAACTAACCATGGACTACAGTTGGCTTTCAATCAAACAACAACAAATGAGCCTAATACCTAATTTCAATTAAAACTTATTTTCACAGAGAAATTACTTTACATATTAGTAGTGTAAAAGTATTATGTGTGTATTGTATATCATGACTCTCGATCGGTCGTTCTCAATGAAATGCAGAGCGCTAGTATATAGGTCTAGTCTGTTTGGTAATGTTTACGGGAAAATATTTTACCATTATTAGTGAATTATTTTAGCAAGCTATAGAACGCAAAACGATTCATGTTGTAGAGTTGACATTTTTTAATAATTTCTCCCACAGAAACAGAAGTAATAAGTTTTCCGAAACTTAGAAGTTGATGCTTTTAGAGTTTGACTACGAAGTTAAATGTATCACATTAATTTCTAATTAATACTCAACAATAATAATTTATTATTAATATGAAAATATTACAAGCACGGATACTTAGAATTTCAAACTTCGAGGGTTTGACATCAAATGACGTGTACCACGTTAATTTCTCTTTAATATTTAACAGTAATTATTACTAATAATATAAAAATCTTAATAAGAGTAAAACTTTAGGCACAGAAAGATGTGTAAATATTAGAAATCTCTATATAAATAAATAAATAAATAAAATAAATAAATAAGTAAAAAAGTAAATAATTAAGTAAATAATAAGTAAATAATAAGTGAATAATAAATAAGTAAGTAAACAAGTAAATGAATGAATGAATGAAAATATTACAATCATTTAAAAAGTCGGAAACTTAGGAGTTTAAACTTCGAGAGTTTGACTATCAAATGATTAATTTCTCATTAATACTTAATAATTGGTCTAAGGCATCCTGCCTATGACTCGCGTTACGGAATGCACGCTGGTTCGAGTCCTCATGGGGGAAGAAATTTTCTCATGACATTTCGGCCAATGTATGGGACCGGTGCCCACCCAGCGTCGTGATGCACTTGGGGAGCTACGATAGGTAGCGAAATCCGGTAGCGAATGCCAGCTATAACGCCTAGGGGGATCATCGTGCTAACCACACGATACCTCCATTCTGGTTGGATGATCGTCCACCTCAGCTTCGGCATGTGGGCGTGAGGCCAGCAGCCGGCTGGTCGGTCTAGGTCTTTCACGGGCTGTAGCGCCACGGATTATTAATGCTTAATAATTATTAATAATCATGTGAAAGACTTTCATTTTGAAGCACGGAGTATTCCAAAATGAAATGTATCTGTCTATTGAAATACAAATTTCATACTAAAATTCCAGTACTTTTAATCAATACATATCAGATAGATAACATTTATGAAATGTTTAAGCTTTAGCTGGAGGAAAACATTTTTTGTGCGTTTTGTAGTAAACAATATTTATACACGTGAACGATATTATTTTTTGTGGAATACAAACAAAAATATATTTACCACACTCTTGATGAAACGTGAGATAACACATTTCCTGTATTTTTATGAAAGCCGCATCAGTGGTGTATAGAACCGCGCAAAACGCGTTTCTTTCATATTGTAGTTGATACTATGTGTTCGGGGAGTTTTGATGTGATAGCCGCTAGCATATTTCGCATAACTTCCGTAACGAGAGTCTATTAGTTCAAAAGATACCTTGAGCACAAACATCTCCATGTGTTAGCGGCGCGCAACTATACACCCTTACAAGCTTTTAATTAACTTCAATGGCGCTTGCATGCTCCGTACAGGTTTCTTCTCTTAAATTTGCTTTCTCTATTATACATAATGTCCTACATTCAATTTACTAGTGTAGTAATTAAAACAGGTTCATTAGTTACGTAATTAGTTCTCACTTGAAAGCTTTTATTAAACAGGTGCAAAGATTTCAACAGTTTGAGTAGACTCATATCTCGAATTTTTAGTATATTTGTTATTATGACTGCGGCTAGGATTATTAGATAAATAAATATTTTATTTGCACTGTAATATAAACTCGTAATTGTGTTTTAATGACTATTTCGTTTATATGAGATCACTCCATTTTCGACCAATGAAGTGTAATGAAATTTTGAATTCCAACCAATTACAGGCACACTTTGCGATAATTTTTTAAGCTAGATTTATCATTATCTATTTATCGCATGGTCGTTCTTTTGTTTAGTCGTTGTCGCCAAATGTTTCCCCGTAAATTGATGATCATGAATACATTAAGATGCAAATACACGGTTAAAAGTTTCTTTCAACTTTAAAGCAATGAATGCAAGATTGATTATTAATATTAATTAATATATTTATGCAGTGATGACGACATTCAAAACGGTGCACCATGTAGACACAAATTCTTCATGTATCTTAATTGACCGTACCTTTTAAAATTGATTCATTCAATATTCCTCCCAGATTGCACGCATACGCGATTGGAATATTTAACTGTGTAGATGCAACTATAGTTCCGTTACACACTACAGCGAGAAAGCGTTTGTCGAGCTATAAAAATGATTTCCTGTAGCACAAGAAACGGACGAAATAAGGCACAGCGGACATTGGTCCTGCTCCCACAGGTAATTTAAACAATAATTGTAGCCTATAAAATTTGTATTTTGTGAGTGACATTAAACAATTAATAGAAAGTCACATGTTCAAATTTATGTAACATCATAGTATATCAAACACACAGACCTTGTATAGTAAGGATCCCGCTCATAAACGCAAACTGACTGTAACTTACCATTGCTAAAGTCAGTGGGAATAAGACTGACAACTGTGCTTATTGGCAGATAGTTGACGTGATTCTCAGCCGCAGTGGCAACAGATGCCACTGTTGGGCACTGTACGCAAGGACCCAACACATAAACGCTAAGTGACTGTAACTAACTATTTCCGCAGTCAGTGGACAGCAACAGATGCCACTGTCTGGGCGCTGTACATAGAGACCCAACATAAAAACGCAAAGTGACTATATCTTACCATTGCCGCAGTCAGTGGACACTAAGACTGACAACTGTGATTGGCAGATAGCTGACGTGATTCTCAGCTGCAGTGGCAACAGATGCCACTGTCTGGTCGCTGTACGCAAGGAACCAACACATAAACGCAGAGTGACTGTGACTTAACATTGCTGCAATCTGTGGGCAATAAGCCTGAAAACTGTGATTGGCAGATAGCTGACGTGATTCTCAGCCGCAGTGGCAACACATGGTACTGTCTGGTCACTGTACGCAAGGAACCAACACATAAACGCAGAGTGACTGTGACTTACCATTGCAACAGTCTGTGGGCAATAAGACTGACAACTGTGATTGGCAGATAGCTGACGTGATTCTCAGCAGTAGTGGCAAAAAATGCCACTGTCTGGGCACTGTACGCAAGGAACCATCACATAAACGCAGAGTGACTGTCACTTACCATTGCCGCAGTCAGTGAACAATATGACTGACAACTGAGATTGGCAGATAGCTGACGTGATTCTCAGCTGTAGTGGCAACAGATGCCACTATCTGGGCACTGTACATAAGGACCCAACATATAAATGCAAAGTGACTGTACCTTACCATTGCCGCAGTCAGTGGGCAATAAGACTGAAAACTGTGATTGGCAGAGAGCTGACGGGATTCTCTGCTGCATTGGCAACAGATGCCACAGCCTGGGCGCTGTACGTAAGGACCCAACATATAAACGCAAAGTGACTATATCTTACCATTGCCGCAGTCAGTAGACAATAAGACTCACAACTGTGATTGGCAGATAACTGACGTGATTATCTGCTGCATAGGCAACAGATGGGACTGTCTGGGCACTGTACACAAGGACCCACCTCATAAACGTAAAGTGACTATATCTCACCATTGCCACAGTCAGTAGACAATAAGACTGACAACTGTGATTGGCAGATAGCTGACGTGATTCTCCGCTGCAGTGGCAACAGATGGCACTGTCTGGGCACTGTACACAAGGACCCAACACATAAACGAAAAGTGACGGTACCTTACCATTGCCGCAGTCAGTGGACAATAAGACTGACAACTGTGATTGGCAGATAGCTGACGTGATTCTCAGCTGCAGTGGCAACAGATGGCACTGTCTGGTCACTGTACGCAAGGCACCAACACATAAACGCAGAGTGACTGTGACTTACCTTTGCTGTAATCTGTCGGCAATAAGACTGAAAACTGTGATTGGCAGATAGCTGACGTGATTCTCAGCTGCAGTGGCTACACATGCCACTGTCTGGTCACTGTACGCAAGGAACCAACACATAAACGCAGAGTGACTGTGACTTACCATTGCTGCAATCTGTGGGCAATAAGACTGAAAACTGTGATTGGCAGATAGGTGACGTGATTCTCAGCTGCAGTGGCAACAGATGCCACTGTCTGGTCACTGTATGCAAGGAACCAACACATAAACGCAGAGTGACTGTGACTTTCCATTGCTGCAATATGTGGGCAATAAGACTGAAAACTGTGATTGGCAGATAGCTGACGTGATTCTCAGCTGCAGTGGCAACAAATGCCACTGTCTGGTCACAGTACGCAAGGAACCAACACATAAACGCAGAGTGATTCTGACTTACCATTGCTGCAATATGTGGGCAATAAGACTGAAAACTGTGATTGGCAGATAGCTGACGTGATTCTCAGCTGCAGTGGCAACAGATGCCACTGTCTGGTCACTGTATGCAAGGAACCAACACATAAACGCAGAGTGACTGTGACTTACCATTGCTGCAATATGTGGGCAATAAGGCTGAAAACTGTGATTGGCAGAGAGCTGACGTGATTCTCAGCTGCAGTGGCAACAGATGCCACTGTCAGGGCACTGTACGCAAGGACCCAACACATTAACGCAGAGTAACTGTAACTTACCATTGCTGCAGTCTATGGGCAATAAGACTGACAACTGTGATTGGCAGATAACTGACGTGATTCTCAGCTGCAGTTGCAACAGATGCTAGTCTCTGGGCACTGTACGTAATGACCCAACTCATAAACGCAAATTGACTATCTTACTATTGCCACATTCAGAGGGCAATAAGACTGGCAACTGTGATTGGCAGATTGCTGACGTGACTTTTGTTTAGAAGATAGTACTACTCTCAGCTGCAATAGCAACAAATTCTCACTGACTGGGCAAGGTACTGAAGGACGCACCCCAGAAAAATTAAGTGCGAGTATCTTACCTTTGCTGCAGTCAGTGGGAAATAAGACTGACAACTGTGATTGGCAGATAGCTGACGTGATTCTCAGCTGCAGTGGCAACAGATGGCACTGTCTGGTCACTGTACGCAAGGAACCAACACATAAACGCAGAGTGACTGTGACTTACCTTTGCTGCAATCTGTGGGCAATAAGACTGAAAACTGTGATTGACAGTTAGCTGACGTGATTCTCAGCTGCAGTGGCAACAGATGCCACTGTCTGGTCACTGTATGCAAGGAACCAACACATAAACGCAGAGTGACTGTGACTTACCATTGCTGCAATATGTGGGCAATAAGATTGAAAACTGTGATTGGCAGATAGCTGACGTGATTCTAAGCTGCAGTGGCAACAGATGCCACTGTCTGGGCACTGTACGCAAGGACCCAACACATTAACGCAGAGTGGCTGTAACTTACAATAGCTGCAGTCTGTGGGCAATAAGACTGACAAATAAGATTGGCAGATAACTGACGTGATTCTCAGCTGCAGTTGCAACAGATGCCACTCTCTGGGCACTGTACGTAATGACCCAACTCATAAACGCAAATTGACTATCTTACCATTGCCACATTCAGAGGGCAATAAGACTGACAACTGTGATTGCCAGATTGCTGACGTGACTTTTGTTTAGAAGATAGTACTACTCTCAGCTGCAATAGCAACAAATTCTCACTGACTGGGCAATGTACTGAAGGACGCACCCCAGAAAAATGAAGTGCGAGTATCTTACCTTTGCTGCAGTCAGTGGGCAATAAGACTGACAACTGTGATTGGCAGGTAGCTGACGTGATTCTTCGCTGCATTGGCAGCAGATGCCACTGTCTGGGCACTGTACGTAAGGACCCAACACACAAATGCAAAGTGACTGTATCTTACCATTGCCGCAGTCAGTGGACAATCAGACTGACAACTGTGATTGGCAGATAGCTGACGTGATTCTCCGCTGCAGTGGCAACAGATGGGACTGCCTGGGCACTGTACACAAGGACCCAACACATAAACTTAAAGTGACTATATCTCACCATTGCCGCAGTCAGTGGACAATAAAACTGACAACTGTGATTGGCAGATAACTGACGTGATTCTCCGCTGCAGTGGCAGCAGATGGCACTGTCTGGGCACTGTACACAAGGACCCAACACATAAACGCAAAGTGACTGTACCTTACCTTTGCCGCAGTCAGTGGACAATAAGACTGACAACTGTGATTGGCAGATAGCTGACGTGATTCTCAGCTGCAGTGGCAACAGATGGCACTGTCTGGTCACTGTACGTAAGGAACCAACACATAAACACAGAGTGACTGTGACTTACCATTGCTATAATCTGTGTGCAATAAGACTGAAAACTGTGATTGGCAGATAGGTGACGTGATTCTCAGCTGCAGTGGCAACAGATGCCACTGTCAGGTCACTGTACGCAAGGAACCAACACATAAACGCAGAGTGACTGTGACTTACCATTGCTGCAAACTGTGGGCAATAAGACTGAAAACTGTGATTGGCAGATAGCTGACGTGATTCTCAGCTGCAGTGGCAACAGATGGCACTGTCTAGTCACTGTACGCAAGGAACCAACACACAGACGCAGAGTGACTGTGACTTACCTTTGCTGCAATCTGTGGGCAATAAGACTGAAAACTGTGATTGGCAGATAGCTGACGTGATTCTCAGCTGCAGTGGCAACAGATGCCACTGTCTGGTCACTGTATGCAAGGAACCAACACATAAACGTAGAGTGACTGTGACTTACCATTGCTGCAATATGTGGGCAATAAGACTGAAAACTGTGATTGGCAGATAGCTGACGTGATTCTCAGCTGCAGTGGCAACAAATGCCACTGTCTGGTCACAGTACGCAAGGAACCAACACATAAACGCAGAGTGACTGTGACTTACCATTGCTGCAATATGTGGGCAATAAGACTGAAAACTGTGATTGGCAGATAGCTGACGTGATTCTCAGCTGCAGTGGCAACAGGTGCCACTGTCTGGGCACTGTACGCAAGGACCCAATACATTAACGCAGAGTGATTGTAACTTACCATTGCTGCAGTCTGTGGGCAATAAGACTGACAACTGTGATTGGCAGATAATTGACGTGATTCTCAGCTGCAGTTGCAACAGATGCCACTCTCTGGGCACTGTACGTAATGACCCAACTCATTACGCAAATTGACTATCTTACTATTGCCACATTCAGAGGGCAATAATTCTGACAACTGTGATTGGCAGATTGCTGACGTGACTTTTGTTTAGAAGATAGTACTACTCTCAGCTGCAATAGCAACAAATTCTCACTGACTGGGTAATGTACTGAAGGACGCACCCCAGAAAAATGAAGTGCGAGTATCTTACCTTTGCTGCAGTTAGTGGGCAATAAGTCTGACAACTGTGATCGGCAGTTTGCTGACGTGACTTGTGTTTTTGAAGGTGCTGTAACTTTCAGCTACAGTGGCAACAGGTGCTCACTTACTTCGCACTGTACTCTTGGTCAAAATGAAGGCTAGCGACCTCTTGAGCAGTTAAAATCTTCTAAGTCTCTTCGGTTGAGCGCGCAATTCACTACCGTAAACCTCCGTGCGCCGCTTTAGTTAACTCCATAATGCAAAACGCTGACTTGGGGTACCTCAACGGCATGCTTCTAATCTCCGTAGAGAATTTTTTGTTCTGTCCTTTCTTTTATTTTTTACAACTCTTTTTTAGTGTAATATAGTGAAATAATTTTGCTTATGTTACTTCATGTAACTTACAGATAATTACAAAATGTGTGAAACTTTGTGGTTATAATTCCAGAAGAACAGGATATAATTTGTCGTCAGAATTATGGTTTTTCTTCTTGTTTACAATTATTACGTTTAAGACCTGATGCTCAGGATTTAGGTTAGTATAATGATCATATTCCCTGTAACACAACATGTAAATTAATTACTGCCAAATATTTAACCGTCAACATATTTACTGAATGTACCTTATGCTATAGAGTGCAAAGTAGCAGGGATTAATAAAATAATTAACATAGCATTTTAATATGAAAGCCCCTAATTATTGTCATCTTGAGTGTTACTTCCATCTGGCGTCAATTTTTTTTAACACGAAAAAAATAATAAAGAGAAAAGTATTCTAAGGATAAAAAAGGACAAAATCCTATTATATTTTCACTGATGCATTTGAACGGCAAAAAAAGATAATAATAATAATAATAATAATAATAATAATAATAATAATAATAATAATAATAATAAAGTTTATTAGCTCCACGAAGGTCTGTACTTGCAACCTCACGAACACTAAGTTAACGCTCTATCACTACGCTGAGATTACTACTGCAGTAAGAAAGGCATAGTAAGAGCAGTGGTCATACTCTACTTGAGAACACTGTTATATATAGTGTTTGTGTTACAGCATTCAATGTTTAAAGATTCTGAACGATCTGTCTGTTTTAAATCTCATATTTGAATTATTTTCTCGGATGATTTTAGTGATTAATAGTTGTTCTCCAATATAACTACTAGAAGAATATACGCAATCTTTTGAACAAAGCCTGGCTGTCCCGATCTCTCACGGAAATACCCGATTAGAACTTAGTTTCTCAGACGCCGGCCAGATTCATTTTTACCAAGTGTACTGAAGGACACAGCCCAGAAACATAATGTGCGAATATCTTACATTTGCCGCAGTTAGACTAGACGTCATTTCGGAAGGCGGTCAGCTCCTACATGCGCCGTAGCATTTTTGGTATGTGACGTCACAAACTTATACAGTAGAACCAATCATAATCAGACTATAACAAGTACTTCCAGAGTTCGTTTGTTCACGTGTGAGTGTTTCAATATATTGAATAAGTAAAACTAAGATCTACTGAGTATGTATAAGATAAATAAATGGAAGAAGAGACTGTAAAAAGACAAATATTGCACAAACAGGCGTGGAAAATAGTGTTTAAGGTTTATAATTATTTTAAAAACCTTGACGAGCAGAACGCTGCCGGCCATCTTGATGCTGACTACAACATTGCCAACGAGCAAGAAACGACTGCAAAAGCATGTGGTGTGGGATTAAGAAACGTGCAAAGAATATTGTTAGTGAAGGTAAGAGGATTTGTTTGGTGGTATGTTTACAGTAATCAACGAATAAGGTCATTATTGTCTTTTGAACATTTAAATTCTCTCCTGTGCTATTTGTATTGCACGTGCGCGTGAAGTACGATGTGGCAATGTTGTACGCTGCCTTGTTGTCTCTATCCGTTTCTCTCGACGCAAATTCTAGCAGACTACTGCCTTCCGAATTGCCGTTGACTCTAGTGGGCAGTAAGACTGACGACTGTGATTGGAAGGTTACGGACGTGAATTGTGTTTACGAGGTGGTACCGTTCTCACAAGGGAAGGATTTCGGCTCGAACAGGAATTTTGGTTAAAAATTTGTACATAGGCTTACCTCACAATGGTGATGAAGACCGTAAAAGCATTCATTTGTGTAACTCTCCGTTTGGTTGGTATTAGTCAATACACTTCTTTAAAAATGTACATGAGGATTCTCTATGACACAGCATGGAGCAAAGCAATAAGCACAACACGCAGAAGCAACACCTGAACAATCTTCTGAACCACACTCCAGTGCTCAAAAATCAAATGCCACCTGAATTATATTTTTGAAGTCCGAGATTTGTCAGGATTCACGTAACCAGCTGACTGCCAGGAATGCTGAAGCATAGGGCAGTATATTGGAGCAGACAACTGGATATGAATAACAGAGTGCATTTTCGTTATTAACACTCGATTTTCCAAGTTAAGTTCTAGATTCTCAGCAAGAGTCCTTATACAATCTGTTGTCCTCCGAGCATATATTTTGTACTGTCTAAGGAAATAGATATCCAGAGGCTGTAAATATTTATTTAGTTTTTTTTAGGAGGAATGATCATATATCCCATGTCTTAGCCTTGGAATGATTCATTTATTAAGGTTGTGTCCTTGTGCGCATTCAATGACTCGCACAACAATGTAAACTTTTTATTAGCAGCAATATTTTCAGACTGAACGTTGGAGTAAAATGTTCTTAAATGGGCTTTAGACATTTTACCACTCGCACTAGCTTCTAGGCTAGGCTAGGACTTACGGGTAAAGTGTCCCATCCTCTTAACTTGTGCAGTGCTCTTCCCACCCCTCAGCTTGTGCAGTGCTCTAACAGACAAACCACACATTACACAAACGAATGCTTTTGGGAGTTTTACTGAGATGTAAAGATGGGCCTGTATACAAATTTTGGATACGAAATTCCTGTTCGAGCCGAAACCCTTCCCTTGTCAGTTGCACTGACAACAGGTAGGCCTACTCACAGACTGGGCACTGTATTCCAGGACATGCGCCAAAACTGCTGCCGCTGGCTGTAAGCACTAATCATCGTCGTCTTTGGTTTTGTGAGGATCAAAATTAGTAAGGTTGGTATCAATTGGGAATCGAAACGTGGTCCGCTGTATTATTGCAGCTATTGATCTACTGACTTAGGTACAGCATGTAATCATTTCTACGAGTCAATCTGTGTAGAAAGTACAAGGTTAAAACTGTGTGCAGTACTCGACTATGCTTTTAAACTTAAATTTTATTTTGTAGAATTTAAAGAGAAACTGTAATATTGATGTTAAAGAGAAAGTGTAATATTTTGTAACAACTCTCTTTATGTAGCGCCCGCATGTCTGACCATTTAATTGTGATCATTAGAACGGGATATAGTGTAAACATTCATAATTTGTGAGAAAAGTCAACATCTTCCCCGTCGGATTAATATACACAACTCCATACGACAAAATAGCTTAATTAAAATATACAAAAGAGAATTCCATATATGTAGAAAGCTTTTCATCGCTGTGTATTTGAAAAGATCGCACGGACTTTAATAATGAACCCTTTCATTCCGAGAGATATATATCACCGGAATCGCTTGGGTTTTTGTAATCAAATATCCTATATGATAATACTGCATCACATTTTTCAGATTGCGTTTTTAAAAGGTTTATTTTGAACCAATGAATTTATATTAATTTCTGTCGGATATTTCAGTCGGGAAATAATCCTCTTGAATTTTTTTCTAACAATAGGAAAGAAACAATAGAATTTCAAACATATACGTAGAGCGTATTCGGGTGTAAATGTATAGATTGTGAAGGGTGTCCAGTTTACGTTATATGTAACTTTTTTAGTATAGAGATTGAATTCTGTGTTAAAAGTACCCGACAACAGGACTCAACCTGAGGGCAATTTTAAAGTTTACAGAATTGAAAGGGACAGCATTTTATTTTAACTAACATTTCTATTATTAACCTGGCTATACCTTTGGATTAAAGCTTCAGAAACGGAAACACAGTTTGCTACGCCCTTCCACTGGACTTCGATGAAACTGGCGAAAAAAACAAACAAATCATTTTACTAGGTATAGGAGGGAAGAAAAGTAGTTCATCCATTTACGTAAAGTAGGAAATATCGCGATTTTGAATTTTATAATTTCCATTAGGTTTTTCTTTAATCAAAATACAGTACTGTATTAACAATAAATATTTTTACTCACGAACTGAGCTATCCATTCGGACGTATTCATTATGCAGTGTATATTATACTGTTTACAGCACATTAGCATACAATATAGAGAATGAAGTTAAATTGAAGAATAATCATAATATGGATATTTAAACACAATTTTGAATATGGTGGCCCTTCATTTCGATACAGGCTTCACTTCTTTTGTGCATATTATCGCACTATTGACTATTGTACCTAATTCCAATTACCACTTTCGTCTTTCGTACTAGTAACTCATGTTAAAATAATTCTGTACCTACTCTATAAAAGAGTACCTTACGTACTGTAAATTCAATCTTCACTTCTATCTGATCCGAAAAGATAAAATTACTCAGAAATGCTATCTACAGTGGTTTTGTCGCAGGGTCGTAGAAAGGATGGAAATCACGTGACAGTTAAGTAATTAACGAGGACCTTTTATTTACTTTAAACAGATGTATAATATTATGTAGACTTCCAATTCTTAACAGAAATTAATGTTTTCAGACAATAGCTAAGACAGCCCAGCCACTAGCCTTTACAGATGGACGAGCAGAGAGAAACCGGGATGTGACATAGGTAAACGGACGACAGTACCTGTGCGAGAATATCATTCAATATATTGAAAGCGAACATATTTATGGAACGTACTATACTCACTAACTCAGTACTGTTTGTGTTTACTATGTCCGTAAGGCGACTTTGACTGTATACGCTTGGTTCTGTGTGGAGAACGGTGGGAAGTTTACTAATAGAGGGGTGGGAGTGAAGTACATTCAAAACCTCTGGTACAATAAAAATTGAAGTAAAAATAAAATGATGTCCCTGTATATTCATATGCTTTATATTCAATTTTATTCTTAAGTGTTCATTAAAGGGTTTTCTTTTCATTCCTTCTCGTTGTACCACTATTTCAAATTCAGGCTTACCCAATATCTATTAGAAATTTAGGATGTTAATTTCTCCTTTGAATTTTACGCCGTAGAAGTTCATGAAACTTGTCTTTTATAGCCTATATATTTTTCTCTCTTTTTTGCTTTCTTTCAGTATATTTTCCTTCATTTAAACATCCCACTTCACTAATAGTTTTCTTCGTTTTTCATATAATTTGTTTTTATCTTTTCAAGCTGTAGGGGAAATTATCCATCAATGAACCAGCTAAAGATTTCTTATTTTATCTAACAAAGGCAATGCCTTAAAATTCCGTTCATAGGCTTGAACAATTACATTACTAATAAGGAATGATAAAATGAAATTTCAGGGGTACATCCTATTTATATCTGTTTAAAGATTAGCTCATTTAAATTTCGGCTATTGGTTCAATAAAAGCAACAGGGTTCTATGAATGGACCACCATGTTCCCATGAATGGACCAAAAGAAAATTTAGAAAATATCTCAAAATAATGTCAACAAAGGAAAAATCATAACAATGAAGAAACATAGATTCAATTAATGGATGTTGAACTTACTCTTAATCCAATTGTAATCGTATTTTGAAACTGAAAATCATGAAAAACACAGTCCTTGTCATTTCAATATATTGAAGTTTTGGGCTATTTCAAATTACCTAATACAGTAATTAAAAAAATGTTAGCAAACAACTTTAAATTACAAGACAGGAACATAATGATGTGATCTTACATAAAATAGTACATTATGCAACGAGCCTATAATGGTAGTAATTAAGACGCGTACGAGCGTCTTAATTACCATTATAGGCAAGTTTCATACGACTTTTTATGCTCGACCATATTTCTAACTTGAAATTATTCGTAAGTATTCATGTTATTGTTATGTCAGTGAGGAACGGAACTGACCTTGTGCAATAGCCTACCTCATAAATTGTGAGATGTGCGCAGACGCGAATGTATTGATTTTTTTCCGAGAAAGAAAGTCGACGACCTTGATATAATCTGGAGAGTAAAATTAACATTAATCTTAATATAACATTGAAATTTATTTAGATATTGAAAAACGAGATGACAAATTGAATTTATTTGAATATTACTTATATAATTATATATAATATATAATAACTTATATAATTATTATAGTAACAGAACAGAATCTTCTGCGACAGTATTGGATTTCTAGCCTCCGTGACGTTTCGCTTTCGATTGCATATCCGAGAATAATAGATACTTACGCTTTCATATTGCTACAATGGCGTATTCTGATTGGTTGAAGAACTGAACTTTAATGAACAGGTCCATTAAAGGGCTGGTACCAGGTGTATAATTACTACATTTCGGCATGGTCGAGCATAAAATTATTTTCTGAAGTCTGAGATTATTCTTATACTGTAGATAAAATAGTCTTTCTTTTCAAGACACACATGCCACACAAAGTATTTCTTTTGAATCCGCCTAACATTTTCACAAGCTTTATGCACCCATTTCCTGCAAGACATACATTACACTGAATCATATTTTTCTCGATGGTTTCTTCAACTAGAAGTCTTCATTTTTATTGCTTCGTGAAGGGAATTGGTTTCCAAGAATGATCTATTTTAAAATGCAGTCCATTCATGAAAACTCCAGCTTGTCCATCCATAGCAACTTCGCCATTTTATAATCACACTTAAGGAGCGCAGAAGAGGTTACACAAAATATATGAATATACAACTAAAATGGAAGCAGACAGAACATTGCTTCTAGCTACATATGTAATTTCATAATTTAATGTCATTAAGCCAGTGTTTTCTATACTTAAAGTTACTTTGAAAATATAATAAAAGTAAAAAAAACGTATCTGAACTTCTTGTTCGGCTCACGTATTTGCTGCCGCCACCAAAGACAACTCAGGAGTAACATACACGAGAGGGAAGCCTTGAAGTGACGTTTCAAGCATACGCAGTAATACGACCAAGAATATGGGAATATGGCAACGGTCCATTGAAGCAAATGTTCATCGATGGCTACTCTCCCCTATTTATTGTTCTTCATTTTTCTTCTCCTATACTTTCTTCTTATTGAATTCATTGTTTCCTTCCTTTCTTTTTTCTTCATTTATTATTCCTTCTCCTTTCTCTCTTTTTCCTTCTTCTTGCCCTTACTCTCTCTCTCTTCTTTTCGTTCTGTACTTTGCTCCATCCTCATTCGTAACTTCCTTCCCTTATTTCTTATTTTTTCTTTCTTTTCTCTGCTTTCCTTTTTCCTTCTATTTTTCTTTGTTCTCCCTTCTCTGTTTCTCCATTTTTTATTTCATTTCATTCTCGTTTCTTTCAGAGCATAGTTTTCCAGTCTTTCCTTCAATTTCGTTCTATCTATAATTTCCTAACTATTACTTCCTTCTTTCCCAGCAGCCACCTCCTATCTCCTGTCTTATATCTTAACATGTTCAGTGCAAGGCCTTTTCTGTCTTCCCAAAATCCTTTAAGGTGTGAATTTGCATTTAATAATTACTATTTTAATAATTTATTGTGTCTGATTATACTGACGTATTGCTGCCAATCTTTTTAATAGTACAGTGCATTCCTAGAAACATTCCTGGGCTATAAACTGCTATAATTCTGTCACTATGTGATTTACGAAATTCATACCGGTGTGATTAAGAAGGAAGCTGAAAGAATTCCAGGAAATGCGTAATTGATAACACAGTACAACATGAAATTTGTCCTTTTTATAAAAATATGTGTATTCTAAGTAATTTTTTGATGAAAAAAAACGAATCTGCAGTTAGTTTTTGTCCAGCACGTACGGTTTCCCTAAATAAAATGTTACTGTTAGTGAAATGTTGCACTACTTTCACTTTTTGGATGCAACATGTCACTGAAAGTACACTTTCTTGACAGCTACCTGAACTTCTTTCCAAAAAACTTTGGTGCTGTAGGCGATGAACACGGGGAGAGCTTTCATGAAGAAATATTTACCTTCGAAAAACGCTTCAATGGAAGATGGAATACAAGTATTCATGCAGGTCACTCATCAAAGACACTGCTAGAGTTGTCTACAAACGTAAAAGGTCAAAAAAAGACATTTTGATTTCTGAATTTTTACCAAGCCAAGGTTGCTTTATGTGCTAATGTAACAAATTTGTGTGAAGTGCGTGTACCATAAAAATGGTATGTGTTAGAAAATTTTGGTTTTCAAAAATGAACTCAGGTAAAATGACGTAGTTTCATTTAAAGGACAGAAACAAAGTTTAAATTTGTTGTCCAGTGTGACCGAAACAACAGATGGCAGCACAAGAAGAAAGGAACGAACGCCGTTTTAGCTATTTCACTTATCATTAAAGGCATTTTTGGATATAAGCAAATTGTGTTAAATGATCTGAATGTTAAATTTTCAAGTCTGTGTCAATTGTGCTTGTTTACTTTCCCATTGCCGTGGAACGTTGCCTCGTCACTAAAAGTGAATTTGGCTGAAAGGTCTTCATTATTCGCCATTAGTGTCAATAATTTGTCACATAAAACACGTCGTTTTGCGTCATGGTCATCAGGTTTCAAGTTATGCACTAATTGCAGTTTGTAGGGGTGAAATCGCAGACGAGAGCGTAGGACCTTGGAAACGGTGAATTTGGAAATGTTTAACTGCAGGCTAACTGTATGCACAGACTTTCGAGGACTATGCAAAACGCTTCCCGCACCTGTTCTACAGTTTCCGCACTGACAGGTCGTTTCCTTGAATGGCCTTTCCTTTTCTCACAGTCCCCCTTATAACCCCTTTTTAAATAAAGTATTTTGAATTCCATATAGGCTAAAATCTAAGTTAGGACGAACTTAATTTATATTCAAATTTTCATAGAAATCCGTTCAGTTATTATCGCGTGAAAAGGTAATAAACATCCAGACAGACATCAAACAAAAATTTCAAAAATTCGATTTTCGGTCTCATGATGGTTCTTGCATGTTAACACCAGTTATTTCTGGAAAAGCGAAAATTACAAGAAAAGTTTGGTTACAGATTTATTATTAGTGTAGATAAACATTAATTCTAAACATTTCTACATTTTTCTTGAAACACCAATCTTCAATTTTTTTATTCCACTTCATATCCTACGCGGGATTTCTGTAGTACTAAACATTCAATTACATAATTTTCAGCATGTTGAATAACCTGAATTGCCGTTTGAGGTGAATTTAACAATGTTTGATTATTTCATTTATGAATGCTGTTCTTCTGTTATCAAAAACCTATCATGTTCAAAACTAATAAAATAAACATAAACGAGTCGCCTCTCGCGCGAAGAAATTAATAATAGTATAATAATAATAATAATAATAATAATAATAATAATAATAATAATTTGTATATACTTGTTTATTTACTTACTCATTTTCTCATTTACTCATTTACTCATTTATTCATTTGTTTTGCTGTACAACAGCCAGAGACCAATAACAGTTCAGCACAAAGCGTAATTGCAATATGACAATATTGATAGTGACAAAATAATAAAAAAGTGCACAAAATAATTGTTACACAAAAAGACAATTACAATTAATGTCAATATGTCAATAATGACGGTGGATAGGCAGAATAATGGATGAATTTAAATACATAATCAAGAATATTATGAGAATAATAGTGATGATACAGTGATAATTAAGTATATTGTGTGAAAGAATACATAAATGATAAATCATTGCCAAGAGCAAACTAAGTCTATACTTTGAAGGTATCGAATTTGCAGCCATGCATGTTGGCATTTTTAATGCACCTGGAGACTAGTGAAAGAAATTCCGAAATAGAACAGTTTGTGGGCTCTCATATCTTTCGTTGTAATACGTAAGGTAATATTGTTTAAGGAGGAATCACAGGATATATCACCTTTGAGGACCTTACAAAAGAACACATAATCTAGCTCATGGCGTCTAGCATATAGGTTTTGACAATTAAAATATTCACATTTTCTCTCATAACTACACCCAGAATTAATGGGCAGAAATCTGAATGAACATAAAGATAAATAATAATACATTCGCCTCTTCACAAAAGACATGTTCAAAACGAATAAAAATAATGCAAATACTTTCATTAAAATTATTTTTATCGAAGTGGATTAAACGTTGTACGATATAGGCCTACTTATCGTAACTTCATATTACAATAATCATATTTCGAAACTCAAGAATAAAAAACTGTATATTTTGCAAATTGAAATAAATATTTTACATCCCGCCTTAGTTCTCACTCACTGTTGCGCTGCTATGCAATTCATTATTTCATTCTACTTCTCCTTGTTAAGTGTTTTCAGAGACAGCTGAATGTTAATTACTTCCGGTCATATTTTAATTTTTAAATTCACTAAATTGGTTTCACCCGTACTCAGAAATTACACGGATTATTTCATAATTTTACCTACAGCATTTCTCATTGTCCTATGTTTTAAATACGTTTTCCAAGTTTCATTACATTGTGAATTTTCAGCATCATTTGTAAAACGATGCAAGTAGGTTTTCGTAGAAATTGAACGGCCTATACAGGATGTTTAAAAAACTACGGGGCATAATTTCAGGTATGTATTTTCCACATGTAGACAATCAAAATAGTTCATTACAACATGTGTCCGGAAATGCTTTATTTCCGAGTTATGGCCTTCACAACATTGAAATTCACCGGAACGTTTTTCTTTCCGCAGGTCGTTGCCGTCAAAGGAGACATTAAGAGGGCACTCTGACAGTTCATTCCGAGGCGAAGGTTACATTCAGTGTTGTGTAGGCGTTAGACTGTGCGACATGTATTCAAATCAAGATCTGGCAGAGATACACTTCATCTACGGTAAGGCGGACGGCAATGCTGCGCTGGCTCGTCGTTTGTACCAGGAGAGGTATCCACAGCGACAATGTCCAGATCGGAAGACATTTGTACGTCTCCATTACCGTCTGTGCGAGTATGGAAAATTTAACTCTCCTGGTTTGGGAAGGGGACGACCAAGATCTACAACTCCAGAAGTACAGGAGGAGATTCTGGAGGCTGTGAACATAACTCCTTCTATCAGCACACGAAGGGTAGTGTTGCAAGTCAATGTTCCTCATACGACTGTCTGGAGACTGTTGAAAGAGTATCAATTGTATCCTTATCATTTGCAACGTGTACAGGCCCTGTCACCAGCAGATTAACCTGCACGAGTTAGGTTCTGTCAGTGGTTCTTGCAGCAGTGTGGTGTAAATCCAAACTTTTTCTGCCTTGGTATTATTTACAGATGAAGCACAGTTCACACGAGATGGCATAACAAATTTCCACAATCAGCATGTATGGGCGTATGAAAACCCACGTGCAACTGTTCCATCTCATCACCAGGTGCTATTCTCCCTCAACATGTGGGCCGGTATCATGGTGATCTATTAGTTGGACCCCATGTACTTGTAAACAGACTTACGGGGCAGGCGTACACAAACTTCCTGGAAAACACCATACCTCATGTTTTAGAAGACACTCCACTGATCAATCAATCGTCAACACATTCACTTCTTGCATGATGGCGCTCCTGCACACTTCAGTCGTACGGCTCGCCGGTACTTGGATCGAAGGTTTCCTGATCGATGGATAGGTAGAGGTGGCCCAATTGCTTGGCCTCCACACTCACCTGATCTGAACCCTTTCGATTTCTACTTGTGGGGCCATTTAAAATCATTGGTTTATTCGTCTCCGGTGCCTGATTTGGAATCCCTTCGGAATCGAATTGTGGTATGTTCTGAGGATATACGCAATACTCCTGGAGTTTGGGATCGTGTTGGCAGGTCAATGAGACATCGATGTGAGGTCTGTATTCAAGCAGGAGGTGGACATTTTGAACATCTTCTGTAATGACAACGACCTGCGGAAAGAAAAACGTTCCGGTGAATTTCAATGTTGTGAAGGCCATAACTCGGAAATGAAGCATTTCCGGACACATGTTGTAATGAACTACTTTGATTGTCTACATGTGGGAAATACATACCTGAAATTATGCCCCGTATTTTTTAAACATCCTGTATATTGAACTTAGAAAGTTTGAATTTATTATTTATAAAATGAGAAGAGTTTTTTACATGACAACTGTACGGTGATGACTGTAACAAATTCTTTTTGCATTGAAGTTCTAGAGCTAGACTAACGAAACAACTAAGACTTGACACATTGCTGAAAAATATGAGCATTGAAGTTGAGATTTATGAATAACCCAATAAATCTCAATGAAAAAAGGAAAATGGAGGATAAACTATTAAAAGTACGCGATCACGATCCCAAGGTAATTCGTGGCTGTGAGGAAGAATCCATGTAAGCTCTAAGAGTTTTGGCCACTTATTTCACTGCGCTTTTCTCATTTCCTTGAAAGAACTTCGAGAATTTTTAAAGTGAAGAAGCCAAAAATGGACTTAACCAATAGGTATTACACAGGGGGCTGAATAATAATAAGATAATGACCATATAAAACAATGATATCAAAGAGGAACTTGAGGCTTAGAGTAAAATAATCATTTTTATCCATTACCTTGGTATAAATATCTAGAGAGGATAGAAAAGTATAGATGCTCCAGAAATGTTCAACAGCACAGTCTCGAAGGACTGATCACAAGAGGAAGGGCAAGTAAGCTGAGAATAGGCCGATTCATGAATTTTCTTCAGGATGAAAAGGTCTAATATCAATCATAGCACTTCCATATTCAAATCGCTGTTTTTATACGTGAGTCTTGCATTATCTAGTAGTTCCATATGAAGATCGGGTACATTGATCCGTCTACAAAGGAGAAAGCCAATGTTTACCTATTTAGATATAACACGCGTGACATGTCCCTTGCAATCAGCAAAGCATCATCTTTAGATAGAACGTGAAAGTCAAGGAATGTTGTGGACAGTAACGAATCTATCCTACAGAATGAATAGGCCTATTTACTTACTTAAAACTTACAAATGGCTTTTAAGGAACCGGAAGGCTCATGGCCGCCCGAACATAAGACCGCAATCGGTCCCTATCCTGAGCAAGATTAATCCAGTCTCTCTATCATCATATCCCATCTCCCTCAAATCCATTTTAATACTCTCCCATCTATGTCTCGGCCTCCCCAAAGGTCTATTTCCCTCCGGTCAATATGCATTTCTGGATTCACCCATACGTGCTATATGCCCTGCCCATCTCAAACGCCTGGATTTAATGTTCCTAATTATGTCAGGTGAAGAATACAAAGCGTGTAGTTCTGCGTTGTGTAACTTTCTTCATTCTCTTGTAATTTCACCCCTTTTAGCCCGAAATATTTTCCTAATAACCTTATTCTCAAACAACCTTAATCTCTGTTCTCCTCTCAAATTGAGAGTCCAAGTTTCACAACCATACAGAACAACCGGTATTTAACTGTTTCATAAATTCTAACTTTCATATTTTTTGAGAGCAGACTGGATGATAAAAGCTTCTCAACCGAATAATAACAGGAATTTCCCATATTTCTTCTGCGTTTAATTTCCTCCCGAGTGTCATTTATATTTGTTACTGTTATTCCAAGATATTTGAATTTTTTCACGTCTTCGAGAAATAAATCTCCAATTTTTATATTTAAATTTCCTACAATATTCTCGTCACGAGACAGAATCATATACTTCGTCCTTTCGGGGTTTACTTCCAAACCTATCGCTTTACGTGCTTCAGGTAAAATTCCCCGTGTTTTCCTTAACCATTTGTGGATTTTCTCCTAACATATTCACGTCATCCGCATAGACAAGAAGCTGATGTAACCCGTTCAATTCCAAACCCTCTCTGTTATCCTGAACTTTCCTAATGGCATAATTTAGAGCGAAGTTACAAAGTAAAGGTTAAATGTGATAGTGCATATCCTTGCATTAATATTTAAGAGCTGTTAATTATACAAATTGAAATTGTACAATGTTACCACAAATTAAATTTATTTTGTATACTATATCTATATGTTAAATACAATACTAATAAATAAATATTATCTTAAACTCTCAAACAATATTTTCTTTAATATTTGCGGCACCGTTTTCAAGGCATTGAATAATATTTATTTTGTCAGAAATACGCAGACGCGAATGTGTTTGTGACATGATGCCTTACTGGTATGCAGAGGCTTGGATTGTCGGCACAACAGACCACGTTATACTGTTTTCTGTTTTCTTTAGACTCAAACGCATTCTACTAAATCGGCAGTGCAGTGTAGTATAAAAAAATAACAAACTACGCGAATCTTGGGCTGAACACGACCGAGAAATGTTCACGCTGGTAATTTGTTCTCTCACTTTGCATGTCGATTGAATGTTCAATGTGTAATTTCCCTTTCTGTTAATGTACTCATCTGAATGAATGGAAGGTCGATTGATCTGAATATGGGTACAGTCAATCGTCCCGAATGTAAAAGGAAAAAATAATGCTGGGAGCAATCATCCATTGCAGTGTGTAGTTCAGCAACAGTCACAGAAATTTAATCCATAAATGTATTTCTCTTATAACACCATCCAAAACTCGAGAAAATGTAATGAAAACTGTACTTCGATGTATACTTACAACCATATCTTCTACTACCCTACTTTGGAAAACCTGTGACACTCAGTTATCTGTGTACAAATCTCATCTACTATTCATTAATTAGATTTTCTCTTCTGGTTTCGTCTTATTCGTCTACAAAATGTTCAGATAGCCACTTCAAATGTTATTTTTATAATGTACAAATGGACTTAGTCTCTAAAAAAAAATAACTCTTTAAGTACTTTATATACTTTCACATGTCGAGGAATGTTCATAAATGCAGCCATAACAGGCATTAACACTTTTACTACTTGATTTTGACCCTGTAAAATAATGATGTAACTTCACTTTTCTAAAGATATTCTACGACTTCTGAGAATTGACTTCACTTTACTACTGCTGTGTTTAGATGGCTTAGTCGGACATAACATTTTGCGTAGTAAATCAGGCTAGTACATTTGCTACTGCCAAGGAAAAAAGGGATGTGTGGTTAGGAAATATTTCATTACGTGTTTTGGGAAATCCATTGTTTTAATTCCCAATATGCTCAATCAGTGTAAGGGAGCAGTGCATGTTGGTAATAAATGACAGGGAGTTTTCGTTTTGTGCTTCAAATGTGCAGAAATTTCATCGGAACAAATGTTATATTTTAAAATTTCTTTGCAGAACGAAAAGTTACATTTGTCCATAACAAATTTCTGCACACATACAGAACAAACCTAAACTTCTTTCAATCATTTATTGTCATAATACACAGCTCTCTTAAATTGACTGAGCATATTGGGAATTCAATCAACCACTTCCCAAAATACGCTATGAAATCATGTATCATGTATTTATTTACACAGCAAGTGGGCAAGCACCCGGTGGCAGTGGTATACACAATATAAACAATACACAATAAAATGATAAGCAATACACAATAAAATTTACAGTACACAATACAATTTTACAATACATATACAATTTTATACACAATACAATAAGAATACACAATACAATTTAACACAATAATAATAAAACATAAATAAAATACCTAATTTTACAATACAATCTACATAATTATGCATAGGCCTTACATAAGTTTCAATTGTCTTTCACTTTACTCTCATCTCACTCCCTGTAGTGGCACTATGACGCATTTCACTGACACTTTAGCACACATTTCACTGACACTATAGGACACATTTCATTGACGCTATAAATTATCACTGATCGGAACTGTTCACTGCACTGTAAAACCAAAACTTCACTGACTCACCACGCTTCACTAATACAACAGCTCAAATAAGTCAAATAATTACACACGTATGCATACTTATAAACAGAACTACATTTAAACTAAGCATTTCTAGTCTAAGGCCCTCTTACACGCTATTTTTAAATAATTTACAATTCAAATCAAGGAAGTAACTCGTCAGGCTAGATAAATACATGTCACCTTAAAAAATTAAATGTTAAATGTCACCTTAATTTTAATTTTCACTTTATACACAACTTTTTAAGATATTCTTGAACCTCCTTAAAGAAGGACAGCCCTCAAAGACCGCTGGAGGTAGGTCATTCCAATCATTTATAGTTCTATTTAAAAATGAGAATTTACCTACATCCGTTTTTTGTTTCCTACATTTGATTTTAAAATCATGATCGTTCCTACCATAGTCCATTGGCTTTTCTAACCGAGCCGTTATGTCTACCCATGCTTTCTGACCTAGATGTGCTCTATAGAATGATGTTATTCTAGTTTTCCTACGTCTGTTTTCCAAAGTTTCCCATCTACGTTCTTTTATCGTATCGTTTCCATCTTCTCTTTTACCTTTAACAAATTTAGCTGCCCTATACTGGATTCTTTGTAAGGAATTTATCTGATATGTTCTATAGGGATCCCAACATGTAGTTCCGTATTCCATTAATGATGCTATTTCCCTCGATTTGGGGCTAGCCTTTCTCAAGATTCTCATAATAAAGTGAAGTGACCTCCATGCTTTACCCGTAACATTATCAACATGCTCTCCCCAAGAAAGTTTGGAGTTTAAATACACTCCTAGGTATTTACAACGTTGTTCTTGCGGAATTACAACACCAGTGAATTCGTAATTTAGACTAGTTTCCTCTCGGGTTTTACAAAATGTTATAGATTTATTTTAGAACCATTTATTTTCATCCTATGCATTAACTAAACAAACAAATGTTCCATATAAAACAATTTTATCTCGATAAGGAAGAAGAAACGGACAAAAGTATATGAAACCTTTTTTTTTTTTAAATATCTCAAAGAATAAGCCACTGAAATTAACTACATTACTTACGGTTCTCCTAGTATAATAAATTCATTTCTCAGTACACTGATTTAGATAATGTAAGTATGGTGAAATTCAAACTTGAAATTAGAGAGATAATTAATAAGAAAATTTAACATGGGATTAAGTAATTACATTAATTTTTAATCGGAATCTCATTTACTTATGAATATTAGTTACGAACTCTTTCAATTTTGTAGTTACTTATTTATAATATACGCTATTGTTTGTAATTTGTTTTTTTTACTCAAGTTTTTTTTTTATTTTGTCTTCTTCATTCTGCTTATCTACAGTGCAATTTTAAACTCCAGACCACTAGTGTTGCTGATGCAGAGGTAAATTCATTTTATTTAATTCTTTTGTTTTCGTATTTAATATGTCATTATTGTTTAAAGTATGTAATAGTTTTTTTAGTAGACGCTATCTAAAATAGTTGCTTTTCTGCCGCTAAAGTCGTCATGGCAACCTTGAGTGGCATTTCAAACAAAATCAACGTAGCACTGTCTAAATCCGTATTCGTATACAGCTTATACGAGATTCGGATCCAGAGGTTGTGACAATAGTCTTAGGCTACCAACTTTAACAGGATTTCATATAAAATACTTCACCATATAACAACAAATAAAAGCCAATATTGTTTCATTATGTTTATCAGAAACTTTACCAATGTTTTAAACAAAACAGTTCATCATATAACAACAAATATAACCAAACATTCAATGTTTCTGGTTCGGATTGAAATTTCCTCGGGATTATCACTCATATTTTCACAAAACTAAACAAAGTATTCCATAAATAAACAAGTTCATATGTATTGTTTAGAAATGAGCGCTCTGAATATGCACCGCCGTCTATATTCGTATTCGTATATGGGATTCGAATCTAGTCGGCAGTGATAATCGACATACTTACTAAAACAGGGTTTTAATATGCCAGCATTGTTTCAGGCGGCGGTGAAAATATGACAATTGACTATGTCTTTTATACTTATATTTATATTTACTTTTACTTTATTTCATTTTATATAATTCAGAGAGGTTTAACTAAAATTATTGTATGCACCATGTACGCAAACTTTCAGGGAACTCGTCCCATATTTTGTTTGGATCCTGCTACTAAATTCGTCCGCTAAAGCTTATTTTGCATACTTGAAACATAAATAGCTATAGTATCACTGTAGGCGACTGGCACAGGTGAGTGATGCACATCTACATCACATGACAAATCTAGAAGAGGAGAAGAAAACACTTCTCACGCGCTTGAAGATTGCTCCAAACAGCGTCACTCCTTAAACTACAGGAAAATATCTCAGAGAAGTTCTCAGAAAACAATCATTCCAGTCATGGTGTCAGCTCCCATATAAAGGCAAAGGTGTTTGTACATATGAAGAATGCCCCAAAGCAACTACTGGATCTCTTCTAAAAAGTGTCTTTCGTCTTCGGAATACAGTAATGTCTTCAAGGTGTCTTGCAAACCGCAGTGAGATCTGTCACTGGCAAAACCTTCAATACTACCCGTTGTCGCTATCCCGGCTGCAGCGAGACTGAAACACTTGGCCACGTACTGGGGTTCTGTAAGAAAAGAGAGCTACTGCGTAACGGACACTATCGTGCCCGTACAGCTATTGCCAATCCCCTAAGAAACAGAGAATGGGAAATACATGAGGAGAGTCATTGTGTGTCAGAAGATGATTCTCATAGAAGGGTGGATATAATTGCCATCATAGAAGAACCCGGAAAGCAATGGTCTTAGATCCTACGATTTGCTTTGAACGAGACACGAACGAGATATATAGATGATGACAAGCGAGCTAAATATGTACCTTGTCTTCCACACCTCAGTAAAAATATGGCATTTCGCTTTGCAACTAGGACGTTACAGGTTTACTCTTTGGAGCCAGGGGTTGTTTGCCAAAATTTACATGTAATAACCTTAAATATTTTAAAATTAGCTTTTATGAGGTTCAGAAGATAGTGATGGAAATTCTGAATGCCTCTCTTCTTTATATGTTAACACACAAATTTTTACGGAAAGATTATTATTTTTTGGTCCTACAGAATATATCTGTTATAGTAACAATTAATATTAGAGGAGAAAAATTCGTTCCGGCGTCGAGGATCGAACCCGGGTCCGTGGTTCTACGTACTAAGCGCTCTCACCATTGAGCTATGCCGAAGTCCAATCCACAGCACTGGATCGAAACCCATACTCCAGTGTTTTTCCCTTTGTGGCCTGACTCCAAGTTGGGCACGTATGTTGACATTTTATATTAAGTCAACTGCCATTATACAAGAAGCGCACTCAGTTGAGTGACTTGGTGGCCGGGATTCCACAGTAATATGCACAGTAATCTGTACAGAAATATGCACTGTTGCTAGAAGAATCTACGCAAACATTATTATTGTTTGGTCCTACAGAATATATCTGTTATAGTAACAATTAATATTAGAGGAGATTGGATTGGACTTAGGCGTAGCTCAATGGTGAGAGCGCTTAGTACGTAGAACCAAGGACCCGGGTTCGATCCACGGCGCCGGAGTTAATTTTTCTCCTCTAATATTAATTGTTAACAAATTTTTGTTTTAATATAGGCTACAAAGCTAGTAATTATTTTACTCATTTCATTTCCCTTTAGCTTTTATGCTTGTTAATTCCGGATCCCAGTGGTCAATCTCACTTGAGACGGATGATTTTAAATAAATCTTAGTAGTGTTCTTTTAATGTATTTAATATGTATTTTTGTAATAAATGTTGATAGATTGACTAATTAATAAATAAAGAAAAAAAGATGAAGATTAAAACGATTTACACTCAGTTTCAAATACTTCAAGTAAACTTGAAGTAAAGGAGGTTGTTATTTAAAATATAGAGAGCTTTCGATTGCTTCATGCTAAATTACCCCCAGAATATGTAGTACAGTGCGTTCACTTCCCCCTGCGGCCGGGCGATGAACAGCAAGCACGCGGAGCAGCAATAATATAGCCTACCAACGCGCTGCCAGCCGTGCTTAAGAATCACTCAACAGCTGTCCATCATTTTGCAGTCAGCTGGCCTAATTGCGTTCTGTTTCAACAATCAGTTTGCTTTACTGAACTGCTTTAAAAAAACGCCTCAAGGCCACGCGTGGTGGTTTCCGTAAGCAGTCAGTTCAGCATATGAATGGAAATTTTATCAGAAGATGTCAAGAATGCATCAATGCAGATGAACACCACTTTCAGCATCTTTTGTAACAAGGTTAGTACTCAAGTGATAACAATAAATGAGTAGGATAAGCTTGTGGATTGATACACGTCGCTAACTAATGCTCCACGCTTGCTGGCCGGCCGCAGGGGGAAGCGAACGCCCTGTATTTTAATGATCTCTATTACAGCCATATTTCCGATGTTAATTTAGAAGTGTCACACCGCTCTCACTGGTGGATAACGCTGTAAATGTCGCGAATCGTTTGTATGTCTATCCCTAATTCATCCACGTACAAAAAATTTTGATCCTTTTGCTTTTATACATCATGAATACGCTACTTAAATCGCAACTTTTTCTAATGAAAGTGAACGCTTATTTCTGTTGAAATTTGAAAAGCTCATACCACCTCATTCAGATACTTTTTTGTCTGATTATAGAAATAAAAAAGAAACAGTAGCGTCACGTAACAATGACCGCTTTGGTGAAACAGTTGCCGGTATAAAGCAGTGGAGGTTGGCATCATGATGTCCGTCATTAATATTCATAAGCTTGTATTTATCCTGCAAACAAAACGACACACACATCGTCTGTTAACAAATTGCGTCTGTTATTTTATATAGCACTCGCTCGCTTCTTATAGACAAGCGATTCCACATCAGTGTGATCCATTTTATTTGATTCTTTACCTGAAGAGTGTGTTTTTTACACGTTTTTATTAGTGTGAAGTTATACACAATTTGTGCATTAATAAAACCAATATATGGGCTATTCCATATGAAATCGATCAGTAAAAAACCTCGAATTTTTTATGCTGAGGAGAGTGCATTTGCAAAAATATACTATCCAAAGTCAAACGGTTTTCGTATTGTTGAGCGACAAATTTAGCATATTTTAGAAAAACAAGCCTCTTTCAGCGCTCAGAACTCTGGAACCATTTACTGCAGAACATTGAAAGAGAGCTCATTTGAAGCGACATTTGGTAGGTTATGATAAGAAGTAATCATTTTTATTGTATACAGAGAGACAGATAATCTGATTTTACTTACTTTTAGGCTTTTTGCCCATTTGTAAAAATGTAAAAAAATATTGAGAAAAAACCTTGCATTATTAAGAGGGATTCGGAATTGTTTGTTTAGTGTCACGGCAATAAGTTTCGAGGGTATTAAATAAATTATTTTCACACGCCTAGAATTGAAAGGCGCAACACAGCACGCACTGGTCGAGAGATGAAGATAAGCGAGTGCTGGGCGTCATTTTACTCCTGTGTTTATGAAAACCTGTGATAAAGCTAGTCCAGCTATGCGCTACTAGACGAAACATGACGTGTTTATGTCTCCTGGCCTTGCTTGCCTAGGCTAGCTCCCGCCTCACAGTCAGTTGGTTAGCTCACGCGCGTACTATTTATTTTCTTTATTTGATTTTTCAATAATTTCTTATTAACGTTGCACCAGTAAAAAATACGTGTTTATTTGTACTTTCAATGCGGAATCTAACCATATATTTTAAAAATATTTTTTCGTGGGCAAAGGTGTCTTAATTAAGAAAAATCTAAATGTCTCCATTTCCATAAAAAGTAAGAAAAACTGTTTATATGTCAATATAAACTTTAACTTTTCAGCATCAAAATAAACCGTGATTTTGATCATTGGGTGAAAGGGTTTCGGAGCCACAACAGTTTAAAGTTGCTAATTTTATGAAAATACGATATTTAAAACATTTTTAATTTAAACACTATGAAGTTCTGATGCTTCGAACTTTGCACAAAGCATTGTATCATAGTTGTCTACGGACAGAAAAAGTTTCATTGTATTTAAAAATTGCAAGGTCAATTTTCTCTATATATCGGTCGATTTGAGATGGAAGAGCTCATATACAGGAATGAAACAAATTTTGTACAGCAATAGGAATGTAACAGAATAATTAAAATGCAGTAGTCTGATAGTTAAAAAAATTAATAAATAAAAATTATGGTTTATTTAACGACGCTCCCTCTGCCGAGGTTATATAAACGTCTCCGGTGTGCCGGACTTATGTCCTGCAGGAGTTCTTTCTTTTACATGCCACTAAATCTAGTGATATGAGCCTGTCGCATTTAGCACACTTAAATGCCATCGACCTGGGCCGGGATCGTACCCACAACGTCGCGCACAAAGACCAGCGCTATACCAACTGCGCCACCCAGGGCGATTCTGATATTAATGAAAATTTACATTCATCATTATCATCGTCCGTCACGAATTAGGCCTGTGTAGACCTGTTTCGGCCCCATCTAGCAGTCTTCCAAAGGGTCTTCCAAATCGTCGATGTCCTCTGGGTTGATATTGCATCAACATTTTGGGGATTCTTGAATTGTCCATTCGTTTTACATGGTGTAGCCAATTTAGTTTGTATCTGTTTATTTTTTCTTCTACTGACTCTACTTCTAAATGTTCCAATATTTCTTCATTCCTTTTTCGTTCTAAAGGAGTATATCCTGCTGTCCGTCTGAGAAATTTCATTTCCGTTGCTTTGATTCTGCTCAAATTTCTTTTCCTTAATGTCCAAATCTCACTTCCGTATAAAAGGGAGGGTAATGCTAGAGTATTATATTTTTTTTATTCTTGTGGATTTGTGGATTATTCTTTGGATTTACATTATATAAGTTAATTTACACGATTTTATTACAATGTGAAAGTAATATAAAAATTATAGCGTAATTATGTAGATATAATGTGAAAACTTATCTTCAATGAGTCATCAGTATTTTGGAATTTATTCGTTGTTATTCTGGCGATATGCTGCTGCGAGGTGATATGCCAGTCAGTCATAATCACCAGTCTTAAAAAACGGATGGGATAAGGGCCGTAAGATTTACTCCCATAAAGATTCAAATTTATAAAAATGTCTTATTGAATTTCGTGCATAAAAACCGAAACATATTTAATTTGTATTCACATAAATATAAAACTAAAGGATCAGACAACATATACTTGACAGAACCTAAATATACCACAACTGTAGCTTATAATTACAATAGAAACTTCGGTCCAAGGCTCAATAACAAGAAAAACAGCTAAATTCCCAAACATTCAATTTGCTAATGCTCCTTGTTTAGTTTATTTTTTTAAATATTATTGTGTAGGGTAAAATATAATGTTTCAATTATTGTAATGTCTGTATTTTTCTTTTTATCTTTTTACTTTTTATTCTATTAATTAATATTTTGAAATTAAAGGACGAGGAAGCTAAGCAAAATTATCAGGTCGAAATTTCGAATAGGTTTGTCACTTTAGAAAGTTCCGACGAAGTAGAGAAAGAATTAGATGTTAATAGCGTGTGGGAAAATATTAGAGATAGTATCAAAATTGCAGCTGAGCAGAGCATAGGTTATTATGAAACTAAGAAAAAGAAACCGTGGTTTGATGAAGATTGTTGCATGGTAGTAGAAAGAAGGAAACAGGCAAAATTGAAATTCTTACAGGATCAGTTGAGGAGAAGAGAGATAATTATTTCAATGAAAGACGGGAAGCAAGTCGTACACTTAGGAATAAAAAGAGAGGTTACTTGAAGGAAAAACTGAATGAGGTAGAAACAAATAGTAAGAATAAAAACATTCGAGATTTATATAAGGGTATAAAGGAATTTAAGAACGGATATCAGCCAAGGGTAAACGTGATCAAGGATGAGAATGGTGACTTGCCTGCAGACTCTCCATCAATCCTAAACAGATGGAAAAACTATTTTGCGCAACTACTAAATGTACATAGGCCAAATAGAAATGATCGGGGCGATATTGAAATACAAACTGCTGAGCCATTTATACCCGAACCCACGCTTTCCGAAGTCGAAATTGCGATAGAAAATCTGAAAAAGTACAAGTCTCCAGGTATCGATCAAATTCCAGCAGAATTAATACAAGAGGGTGGAAGTGCATTATATAGCGAAATTTATAAACTTGTACTTGCTATTTGGGAAAAGGAAATTGTACCAGAACAATGGAAGGAGTCCATAATTGTACCTATTTTTAAAAAGGGGGACAAAACCAACTGGGGATAACTTTCGAGGAATATCAATTTTGTTGACGTCGTACAAAATTTTGTCCAGTATTCTTTTGAGGAGATTAACTCCGTACGTAGATGAAATTATTGGGGATCATCAGTGCGGTTTTCGGCGTAATAGATCGACTATTGATCAGATTTTTTGTATTCGGCAGATAATGGAGAAAAAATGGGAGTATAAGGGTACAGTACATCAGTTATTCATAGATTTCAAAAAGGCATATGACTCGGTTAAGAGGGAAGTATTATATGATATTCTTATTGAATTTGGTATTCCCAAGAAACTAGTTCGATTAATTAAAATGTGTCTCAGTGAAACATACAGCAGAGTCCGTATAGGTCAGTTTCTATCTGATCCTTTTCCAATTCACTGCGGGCTAAAGCAGGGAGATGCACTATCACCTTTACTTTTTAACTTCGCTTTAGAATATGCCATTAGGAAAGTTCAGGATAACAGGCAGGGTTTGGAATTGAACGGGTTACATCAGCTTCTTGTCTATGCGGATGACGTGAATATGTTAGGAGAAAATACACAAACGATTAGGGAAAACACGGAAATTTTACTTGAAGCAAGTAAAGCGATCGGTTTGGAAGTAAATCCCGAAAAGACAAAGTATATGATTATGTCTCGTGACGGGAATATTGTACGAAATGGAAATATAAAAATTGGAGATTTATCCTTCGAAGAGGTGGAAAAATTCAAATATCTTGGAGCAACAGTAACAAATATAAATGACACTCGGGAGGAAATTAAACGCAGAATAAATATGGGAAATGCGTGTTATTATTCGGTTGAGTAGCTCTTATCATCCAGTCTGCTGTCCAAAAATCTGAAAGTTAGAATTTATAAAACAGTTATATTACCGGTTCTTCTATATGGCTGTGAAACTTGGACTCTCACTCTGAGAGAGGAACATAGGGTGTTTGAGAATAAGGTGCTTAGGAAAATATTTGGGGCTAAGCAGGATGAAGTTGCAGAAGAATGGAGAAAGTTACACAACGTAGAACTGCACGCATTGTATTCTTCACCTGACATAATTAGGAACTTGAAATCCAGACGTTTGAGATGGGCAGGGCATGTAGCACGTATGGGCGAATCCAGAAATGCATATAGAGTGTTAGTTGGGAGACCGGAGGGAAAAAGACCTTTAGGGAGGCCGAGACGTAGATGGGAGTATAATATTAAAATGGATTTGAGGGAGGTGGGGTATGATGATAGAGACTGGCTTAATCTTGCACAGGATAGGGACCGATGGCGGGCTTATGTGAGGGCGGCAATGAACCTTCGGGTTCCTTAAAAGCCATTTGTAAGTAAGTAAGTAAGTAATTAATAAAATACTTACCTTAAGCTTTTGTGGAATTCCACCTGAGCAAGAGTATGTAGTACAGACACATTATTTAGTCCTGACAGCTCAACGACGCGAAAGAGGGGAAGTGATAGGAGTAGTGGGGAGAGCTCCGGAGTAGAGATAAGGGCCAGCGGTCGGTAAAGGAATGCAGTACAGCTTAATTCTGTAGTGCTCGGGAAAAGTGGCAAAGTAAAAAATGTTAATTTTACAGGAGAAGGAAAAAAACTGTCTTCACACTGGTTTATGTCGATTTGATTTTCTTCTGTATGAATTATTGTAATGGGAGAAATACTTATGTATCTTTTGCCAAGAGAGCAGATGTTCCCTAAGTTGTCAATAAATTAATAAAAAATGTTTGTGGAAACTGACTTATGCCACTTTTCCCAAGCACTGCAGAATTGTATAGAAACATGCTGCTCTAGCACACGCATGACATCCCATTGCTCCGAAGACAAGCGAGTGACTAACCCAAACACCCCTTGAAGTAACTAAATGGACTCGCCTGATTCAGGCACACATCTCCGGCGACTGTCAGGACTAAATAATCGTACTTTACTCTTACTGGGAGTGCTAGAGGATTAAAAAAGAACAATATGTATCTTTCTTCTATCAATAAATTATTAGTACTATTATTATTATTATTATTATTATTACTATTACTACTACTACTACTACTATTATTATTATTACTATTATTATTATTATTATTATTATTATTATTATTATTATTTATAACACTTATTGAAAATTTAACATAACAGCAAAAAAGAAATTTTGAAATAACCTGTAAGAAATAGAGACTCAAAATAATTTTACAACAAATATTATAGGACCTATTACGTGGTGGTGGTGGTGGTCCCGAAGATGGCAATTCTGCAATCACAAGCAGAGAAAATCTCTTCGTTATTTGTTATAAGATCACAACATAAGTATGACAAGGAGCGAAAATACAAGCAATGAGGTTTTATATTACGGAGATTAATCCCTATCTCATTCTCGGGTTTTGAATCTATGTCTTCTGGGTTTTGAGCCAAAACCGCATCTATTGAACATTGAAGAACAGAATTACCGTATATTACTATATGTATATGCTTTATAACATAGAATAGCTTTTAAAAGTCAAGTACTGATAGAGAACTTGATTATTATATCCATTTATTTTTATTTCCGCTTTTTACAAACCTCCCCACTTCCACTTCTAAGCCAATTACCACATCTGTTGTACCTCCTCTCCACTCCAAAAACAAAAGATAGAAATTCTGCTCACGTTCCTGAGAAAATAATACAACAGGAATATACACTCCAAAAACATAGTGTTTCCATTCTATGAAACCATAGCCATGCTCTTCCTGCCTTAAGAGAGTGTAAGGGTGGAAAGATCTCAACCCCTTCTCTATATGACGTCACTGTACTCTATAAATTGCAGTAAGTAACTACACTACATAGCTAGGGGCTATCTGAATCCCGATAAATTTCCCGCCCTTCCCACCCACCATCCTCTCATGCATACCCACACAAATTTCTGTTACTAACTGGAGGTTCCCTGGAAACTTCTACGCTTAGCTCTGAAATGCGGCACAAAGCTGCTGATGTTTCTCTTTCGAGAAGTGAGAACGCAACTACTATGGGCTAGAACGCAGGGTTACAATACCAGGTACAGACCATGTATTGTAACATAAAAGTAAGTTTTAGGTAAAAACAACCACGAAAATTTTCCAAAATTACCTCTGTGTATTTCTGCACAGAAATAATACTTATTGTGTGATAACATTTGTATATACAGACAAGTCCTTGAAATTGTTAAACGACGTAGATGAAAAAAATCATGCAACACATTGTAGCTTTAACAACTATACAGGATGTATTAAAAGATATGGTCAACCGTTAAGAACGTGATGTAGGACCCATTTTCTGGAAAATGTGTTCATACAATTTTTTATAGTACATCACAGATTTTTATAATTGGTTATTTTACTACGCTTTATCAACTCCTATGATTATGTAGCATCTGAATGAGATGAAGGTGATAATGCCAGCGAAATGAGTCCAGTGTCCAGCGCCGAAAGTGGCTCAGCATTTGATCATAATGGATTGAGGGAAACCCTCGAACAAGCCTCAACCAGGTTACTAGTCTCAACTAAGATTTGAGCCCAGGCCCGCTCGTTTCACGGCCAGACATGCTACCGTTACGACAGTGGTGGACGTTCCAGTTCTCGCGTTTCACGATGATAAACATTGTTATGCCCCATTTGGATTATTTTTTGCTAAATAATTAAGATAAGTACTTGAATAAGCATAACAATTCCGGTGTGTCATTAAAGTATGAGATATTTCAAAAGTCAGTTCAAATATTAAACCGCTATAAATATTATAATATTTGAGATGGGGAAAAAACAAAAACATCACAGTGTTGGGCAAACAACGGGGTTTACAAAACATTGGGAAGATGTCCGACGTCTCTTGTTCAACGCACAGCATTTTGCAGATAATGTTTGGAATATCTATCTATCTATCTATCTATCTATCTATCTATCTATCTATCTATCTATCTATCTATCTGTCTGTCTGTCTGTCTGTCTCTATCTATCTATCTATCTATCTATCTATCTATCTATCTATCTATCTATCTATCTATCTATCTATCTATCTATCTATCTATCTATCCATCCATTTATTTTGGTGTAGTTAAGACCATCAGGCCTTCTCTTCCACAATACCAGGAATACCAATACAATAATAGAAATAAACAGAAAAAATACACTATGTACAAAGTAAAGCTACACAAGAAATAAAGAGATAGTGAGAGAGAGAGAGAGAGAAATATATAAGCAATTTCTTGCGAGATGACATCTTTCAGTTGCAGTAGGATTGTTGGATATGTTAGGAAAACTCGTTCTTTAAAGTAACCTCACACGCGAGCGCAGCTCTGGATCTGTAGAAAAACGCGCTATCGAATTAGCTGTGTCGGTGATCTCTCTGGCATCCGAGAGTGTTTTCAGTGCTGAAAGTAGGCCCTCTGGTGGCCAGAGACTTTAGTAAACGAGGGATAGTCAGGGTGCCATTCTGTACCATCTAAGTGGCGTTCGCTGATATTCGGAGATAGCCTGTGATATCGAGTGACTATCTTGAATCAGCTGTTTAGCGTCTTCTAGACTAAAAAGCCACATGTATAATTTCTCACTCATCCCAATAATATCTCCTTGGAATTGCGTAAATGAAGGATCTATCTACGGCCTGTAGACCTATGCAGAAGATAATTCGTTCGTTCGCTTCCTCCATACATACACCAAAATCATTATATATTCTACTCGTCCATTAATGTTACCTGTAATAGGATTAATAATCCTATTTGAATAGAATCCCTGTCTAATTACTGCTGAAAGCTGTAGCGTAAGACGGGTGTTGTGTGATATCAATAATGATTCAAAATTCAAATAATTTAATTATATATTTTAGTAATCCTGAAACCAGATCATATTTAATAGTCTTCTTTTTCTCTGTCTCTATCATACATTCATATTTGATTATATCGCCTAAGAAAAACCCACCATTCTCAACGGAAAAACATGTGTGAACTTTGCAAAACTTGTATGCTTCCTCTTCGGCTATCGTCTGATTTATTATTTAAATCACCTCGTCATTTTTGGTTTTTTACCATTTTGTCATACAACTCAAGTTTCGAGGAATCATACTCCGCCAGAACAAGAAAACCTTAATATTAGAGATGAACAACGATCGAGAAAGCAAGCCTAACAGCACAAGCAAAACCTAAAACCCGCACGACAATGTTCTATACGTCGCGTCGTTGACGTAAAGACTGCTTGTGAGTGTTTCGAGACGTTGAGGTTAATCACTCCCGAAGTCCCGAACGTCAGACAGCCTTGAATCGCCACAGTTTATTCCTGACTGAACTTTTATATATTTTGGCAACTGTTATATATGTATAATCAATCAAGTATCCTATTTGAAATATCATCTCTACTTTCAGTGTATAATAATCCGTTCCCCAATCTTTATTTAATTACTAGGCCCTTATTAAAAGGTTAAGAATTTTCTTTTCATATGTTTGAGATCAAGTGTGCAATCTTAAGTATAAAGATATTAACGTTATGTTTTATGGTTCTTAGAAATGCACATTTATTTGAGAATTGTTTTTTTCTATTTATATAACCATATGCAATATATAATAGAACCAGAACATTTTGATAACTATGATACTGATCTGTTTTGTCTTTTTGTCTCATTTAAACATTTATAATGTTATTTATTTCAATGATGTATGTTTTTCAAAGTTACGAAATCTTTTCACGTATACCAAATGCTATTTCGAGAATGATGAGCGAGACTCTTTGCGCACGAGAATGATGAGACGAGACTCGAAAGACAAATGCAACGAACACAGCGAGAGAGAGAGAGAGAGAGAGAGAGCGGCAGTTAGTTTTGTTCATCCCTGCTTAATATGACTTTCTTTAAAAGGGTGGTAGAGCTGGGGAATTTATAGCATATCTACGACAAATACAAGTAATCAATTCGTGAGTGAAAAGTTTCGGAAAAATTTTTGTGTTACCTATTTATTTTACCAATAGTAATTATGATAGCATAATGAGGCGATATAGGTGGTCCAGTTTCATTTCAGTATGCCGGGTCTGTGATTCAATCCGTTGGTGATCATACGCCGCCAGATTGGTGGGAAACTGCTGATGTAACAATATTGATTAATTATCGGAAATTTGTCTGATATTTAGATTATTTAGATTAGACGTTTCAGTTTTCTCTTTCTCTTTTCTATTTACCCTGCCTTCCCTTTTTTCTTTCCTTTGTTCTTTATTTCTCTTTCTGTCAATGCTAAAGGCACTATGCGTATGTTTCCTTTGTTGCACGTTTCCTTTGTGATCGCAAACTGTGATATTGCACGATGATCTCATAACCAGGAAAAACTGTTATTAACAGTGACCAGTTATTGACTCAAGAACTGCAAAAAGAAAGGAGGAAAGATATAAATTTCCTTATTTTATTACGATTTCACATCTCTATTTGACTGGGTTTCTCCCGCATTCTTAATCAATGTAAAATGTATAAATAAACAATGATAACATATTATTATTATCTTTTCTTACCACGAAGTGACAACTTTACTCTTGAGCTCCTGAGCTCCTATGTGCCGGTTACGAAGATAGCGTATTGTCGGTGGGTCCTATATCCTCAAACTATTAAGATATTATTATTTACTAGCCGTACCCGTGCGCTCCGCTGCACCCGTCAGAAATAAATATAAAGTAATTACATAATTAAAATAGGACATTTGATCCAGGGAACATTCGTGTTTGATAGAAGGATAAATCGTTTAATATGTTACTTAATTTAAATTGCATCCAAATAATTAAAATGCGATCATTTTGGTCCAGAGACCACTCATTAGTGCAATGACAATTCCTTTAACACGTTTCTAATTTTTATTACATGCAACCACAGTTTAGTGAACATTGACATTATTTAGATTTAATGTGTATACTTTATTTTACTTGTTATAGGTTTCCATTGAATTATGGTAATAACTTAATTTTAACCCTTGTTTTCTACGTATTCAGTAAATGGCGTTTGGCCCACTATGGTTCTGAACCCTTCAAATAACTTAAATTATAGTATATAATATTATATTATATTATATTATATTATATTATATTATATTATATTATATTATATTATATTATATTATATTATTATATTATATTATATTATATTATATTATATTATATTATATTATATTATATTATATTATATTATATTATATTATATTATATTATATTATATTATATTATATTATATTATATTATATTATATTATATCAGAAGTTACTGTAATAACATTATAGCATTATATCCATCTAGAGAAACTACACTTTCCAATGGTGAAATAATAATTAATTATACAAATCGGTTAATTTAGCTTCCGATATTACTTCATACAAACACAGAAACATTCTCTGTAGGCTATCTTTCATAGCTTTCGATTGTTGCTGTCCAAGGCCCCTTATAGACGAAGTCATTTGTTATTTATTTCATTATACAGCCTTAGATAGCAGTTGTTTTAATTTATCTCATTAAATATCAATCCTATCAAAATTTTTCAAGGAATAACACTTATCGAAAATTATTTTTAAAGAAACTTTTGTTATGTAACATTTTTCATAAAAATCAATAATAAGCGAGATATTTCGATTTATTTAATTCAGGTCCCCTTATAACCCCCCTTTTAAATAGTGTATTTCGAATGCCATATAGCCTAAAATCTAAGTTACAACGAACTTAATTTATATTCCAATTTTCATCGAAATCCGTTCCTCCATTATCGCGTGAAAAGGTAACAAACATACAGACAGACAGACATACAAAAAAAATTCAAAAAAGCGATTTTCGGTTTCAGGGTGGTTAATTATATATGTTAGGACAAATTATTTTTGGAAAATCGAAAATTACCAGAAAAATTTCGGCTACAGATTTATTATTAGTATAGATAAGCATGTAAAACGTAGTTTATTCACCTACATTTAGCAAGGAGAAGCAGTGTGTGGTGTATTTACTAGACCTCTGCATTCTCACGGAAATGGCCGACCGGAGCTCACCGGTCAGTCTTCGGTTGCGAAGAAGGCAACCGGAAAATGATTCGCTCGAGCACATGCAATCGAGTATTTACAGCCGATCAGTTGAAACGTTTGTTAGGTAGGTCGCGAGCGCTCCAAAACAGGCTATCTAAGAAGGTTACCATTTGTTTTTATTTCAGATAGCACGAAGATCAGGAAGTATTTGAACATTTAAATAAATAAATATAATTTTTAAATAACACAATTCTTTAAATGAAATAGGGGAGAGGTGGGTAGTATCGGACATCGGGTAATATCGGACAGTGAGTTTCTTTCATCTACCACCAGATGGTAGTACCTGATTGAAATGGTTACGTTTCTGTATGCGACATCACAGAAACATAACCATGTCATTCAGGTGGTAGATGAAAGAAACTCACTGTCCGATATAAAATAACTTAAAAGCAAATAAATAAGTAAGAATAAAACTCATTAAATAAACACTAAAACAAAAATCGGACTTAAATAAAAAAATAAAGATTATATAAAATGAAAAAAAAAAAAAAAAAGTAAAACCCGAATTTCTCCATACATTTTAACCAACTCACAACCCGATGTCCGATACTACCCAACTCTCCCCTAATGCTTAATATTATCAATAATATTATTCAGCATCCTTCTTGCCGAACTTATTATATCAGTAATGAAAATGTTTAATGTAGCTTAGTACATGTGTGTTTTTATAAAAAGAGCAGAGATTTTGTGATGCGTCTCAAATTTCTTCAAAAGAAGACATAATCTATTTGTCACAGTATTTAATAAAAAAAAATAAACCAAGCATGTGTATATCTGATTTTCGTTCGGTCGTTTGTATTGAAATTCAAAACTCTAGTATCTACATTACCTATGACAAAGAAATTAAGTATCGTCCGAAAACAGGAGATGTGGCCAATTTGGCCTTCATGAACTCCACTCAAAATTCACTTAAGAATCCATGGTTATTGACAGGATCACCGGATTGTATTTCTTGTTCCTGTGCATATTTCTATGTATTTTATCACAATAACTTTCTAGCATTTCGCACAGAATTTTAAGACATACTAGTTCCATGAGAAAGACGATTTGTGGAATAGAGAGCTGCAAAACAGGAAGCAGGACCGGTTTATATTCGACCGGTTCCAGACCATCCGACAAGGTCGAGCATCCGCCCCAATTTCCAATTTCAAGCAATTACCCCTAATGTTTTGCAGGCTAGACAGAACACCAGGCGCACGAACACTGACATTTTCTAAGTACACAAAAGTAATTCATAATTAAGGAAATTTAATTTGTAAGTGGGATATGATGGTAGAGACTGGACTAATCTTGCTCAGGATAGGGACCGATAGCGAGCTTATGTGAAGGCAGCAATGAACCTGCTGGTTCCTTAAAAGTCGTAAGTAAGTAAGTAATTTTAAAAAAGAGTTTAATATTAGCTTACAGTTAATTTGACACTTTAATACAATTATTTTCTTCATTATTGTTAACTTGGAGTATTTTAATAACTATTACATAAATTAATACATTGACACTGATAATAAGAAAAAAAATAACGAAAATGCGTAATGTGAAAATATCATACTGGTATGTAAACAAATGTAAACACAAAATTACAATTAATTGCAAAACAAGAGAGCAATAGGAACATACTTTCCATTGTTGCATTTATACTATAAGTTCAAAATGCATATCTAAAAAAGAAGTTGTCCATATACGAGTGTAATGCTTTTTAATAACTATAAGCAGATGTATTATTATTTCATTACGAAACCATTTTTTAGATGGTAGAATGTTATTTTCAACAAAAATGTTCTTTAGGTTTCTGAATGTTCCGAAAGTAGTTGAAGAGTTTAAGGAATTTCGAATACATGGAAACAGTTAAACCGCTGAAGTACTAAAAGTCATAACTGCATATAGAGTGATATCGCATACAAGACATAATTACAGGAAATTTTAAAGTGTGATTAAAAAATCGGTAATTATCAAGGTCTGCGATATACGTAGAGATTTTCTTAATTGCAGTAACAAACAAAATATAGCTTATACATAATATTACAGCAAATTGTAAGCCTAATGTAAGCCCGAAATACGTATTTGAAGTTAGCAGAGTAAACACGCTTATGCATATATCTGTAGTATGGTCATGAAAAAACATAGATTCCAAAATTGTGCTATCAAACATCATTTTAATCTATTCTAAGAATTGAAAATATTCAAAGGATGATTTAAATTTAAAATAGAGGCCGGGGATGTCAGTTGTGCTGGTTTGAAAATGCGCATAACTACAAAAGAGAATTTAATGAATATCTGAATGTCTGGCCATCATTTTTGTGGAAATTTACATACTTTCATACTTGGCATAAAACAAATAACATTCCTGATATTTCCGAATCAATAGCACGCATAAGAACGAAATTAAATCCACATCATATGTTTATTCTAACCATTAGCCTTAACCATTATTTTTATTATTATTATTATTATTATTATTATTATTATTATTATTATTATTATTATTATTATTATTATTATTATTATTGGTGTTATGATTCTTATTATCGTGTATGTCGACGTGTGGCCATTTGTGCTTCTGCCTACGTTTTGGCGATTATGATAAAGAATACTGTTCTGAGTTTGGGATACCCATTGGGTCGGATCCTGTTAACCACTAAGTTAGGATGACATATGGGTATGGAAGTAGGATAGATGGGTGAAGTTGAAGGTGGCAATGACTGTGAAATGAACCCATGATTCGGCGCTGAAAGTTACTTATCTTTTGTACATAATGGGTTGAGGGAAAAACTCCGGAAAAAACCTGAAGTAGGCAATTTGTCCTAACTAGGATAATCGATACTTTGACCGGTATGTTTCACAATCAGACTCCAAAATATTGACATTATTATTATTATTATTATTATTATTATTATTATTATTATTATTATTATTATTATTAGTCGACCTGGTTGGCGAGTTGGTATAGCGCTGGCCTTCTATGTCCAAGGTTGCGGGTTCGATCCCGGGCCACGTTGATGACATTTAAGTGTGCTTAAATGCGACAGGCTCATGTCAGTACATTTACTGGCATGTAAAAGAACTCCTGCGGGACAAAATTCCGGCACATCCGGCTACGCTGATATAACATCTGCAGTTGCGAGCGTCGTTAAATAAAACATAACATTTATTATTTTTATTATTATTATTATTATTATTATTATTATTATTATTATTATTATTATTATTATTATTATTATTGAATGGAGAAAGTTACACAGCGCAGAACTTCAGACATTGTATTCTTCACCTGACATAATTAGGAACATTAAATCCAGATGCTTGAGATGGGCAGGGCATGTAGCACGTATGGGTGAATCCAGAAGTGCATCTAGAGTGTTAGTTGGGAGGCTGGAGGGAAAAAGACCTTTGGGGAGGCCGAGACGTAGATGGGAGGATAATATTAAAATGGATTTGAGGGAGATGGGATATGATGATGGAGAGTGGATTAATCTTCTACAGGATAGGGACCGATGGCGGGCTTATGTGAGGGCGGCAATGAACCTTCGGGTTCCTTAAAAGCCATTTGTAAGTAAGTAAGTATTATTGTTATTATTGTTATTATTATTATTCTTTAATTATGGCTTTTAGGAGACCCGGAAGTTCATTGTCACCCAAGCATAAGCCCGCCATCCGTCCTTATCCTGAGCAAGATTAATCCAGTCCCTACCATCATACCCCACGTCCCTTAAATCCATTGTAGTATTATCCTCCCATCTACGTCTCGTCCCCCTCCCCGAAGGTCGTATTCCCTCCGGCCTTCCAACTAACACACTATATGTATTTCTGGATTCGCCCATACGTGCTACATGCCCTGCCCATCTCAAACGTCTGGATTTAATGTTCCTAATTATGTCAGAGGAAGAATAAAATTCATGCAGTTCTGCGTTGTGTAACTTTCTCCTGTAACCTCATCATTCTTAGCCCCAAATATTTTCCTAATCATCTTATTCCATTTCGGATTGGAATTTTAAAACTACGGTGTTAATAGATTTAATAATTGTAATAATAATATTGATACAAGCAAAGTGCAGTCAATTTCGAAGAAAAAAGAATAAATTAAACACGGAATGAAGTAATAGTGTCGACTATGTTGTGTGTATTGAATAATTCCAACTCTCTACTGCCGGTAGTCAGGTATTAATGAGTGTGATACAGTTTATTACATGAAATATTTATTGATGGCCTGCAGTGTATTTGGACAATTATATGTGAAACCATAATAAATTATTATAATTGCCGAAACGTAATATTTTAATACATTTACTTTACTAGTAATTGCATGAGCCACTTATTTTAATATGTTATGAATTTATTAGCAGCATTATCGCATTTACATCTGTAATCAACAGCGTTTGAATAATTCTGTAGCTCTATAAATGGAGACTTTTCCGCTCTACAGTGACGTTATTTGCATTTGAGGGAGGGAAATATCACAATAAAACGAAACAGATACTTTTCCAATTCAACATGTAAGCAAAATATGTTTCATGCCTTAGAAATGTTTATGACTGAAATAAAGTAAATAATTTGTTTCAGAAATTATAATGTACGTTACTAAAATAGAAGTAACATATCAATTAATTAAGAACTAGGACGGATAAAATAACGAAATAATAAGCCTAAAAGTTCGAGTAAAGAAACTATCACAAGAAGAAAAATATATTAAGAACGTATACGGGAATCTATTGACGAATAAATGAAGGAAGATTTGAACAAATGAACCAGCCAATGATTGAATGAAGGACACTTCGTTAGGTTGGACAATTTTTTTATTGAACCATACGTGTTCAGGTTAGAGAGGTTTCACTATAATACAAAGTGCGGCAGAAACAATGACCCATTTTACACATTTCATTTAAGCATGAAGAAATATCCCAAAATGTACATCAGTTGACTGATGTCCTTAAAAAAACAGAGATACATAGGTCTCTACTTTCTCGACATCGTAAATGTTCCAATATTACACATTAAATATTAAAATCACAAATGATTTGTGATATTTTTATAGTACCCAGTGAATGTCTTTTTCAATTGAGAACAACACACTCTTACATGGAAGAAAAAACTTAGGCCTACACATGGAAAAACTGCGTTCTACGTTGGCTGACACAGTTGCAGCATTCTTGAAATTAGACACATCACTTAAACGTACATCTTCAATGACGTCATTAGGATGTGTTCGATAACACTTTTGAAATTCACTAAGAGTGCTATATCTACTGTTTTGACGTCAATATGTCTAGAAGTTCGGTCCAGTACTAGGCTGTGATCCCAGAACGTCGAACGACACATTTTCAGAGGAGATTTGTCGCGCCTATAATTTTATTTCTCTACTACACGACAAATTCAAATGAAGTATAGGTTGATTGATAGGCGAAGGATCACTGCATCCACCATAACCTTAATTTGGAGCCGCTGACGTCATCTAGCGATACGCGGGAGGGGGGATTTAAAGCACGAATTGTCGGATCGCGCAGCAGCCGAGGCAGTGTAACTCGAGTCTCAGAATTCAATTTGTCGTCGTAAGCACGTTTGTGCTTAATAGTACTTACACGGCGTTTTACTTTAAAACCTAGAACCTGGCACATGACATTTACAAGCAGAATTGTTTGTTTTAAATAATAAACATAGCATAAAATTCTGAAATACGTGCTCTTAATTTTGTATACTCTATACTTGTTCCATTTTTTCGACATATCTCTGCAAGAAATGTGCACGAATTGCGGACTGACATACTTGAACACAATTGCACGGTTTAGTGTGTATACTCTGGCAGAGCAAATAGTGTGCAGGTTCTAAAATAATTTCACGACAAGTTGCGTCTAATTTTCATTGACTGAACTGTACTTCTCCTTGATCAATGCAGTAGCTCGGTTCAAGTTCACAACACTTTGGATATATATATATATATATATATATATATATATATATATATATATATTGTACAATATTTCACATTTACTTTATAGTACTCCAAACCCTTGTCCTGGTCATTATTAAGAAAAGAGATACGAACCTTTGACCATGTAGGATAAAGGTGCCTAATTCCGTGATACCTCTAATCCCGTGATAAAATTTCAATTGACTGCCATGGAGTTGTGGTCTCTGACTGTTAAATTTTTTTAAATATCGTGGTATATGTTGGGTATTTAAAAAAATACCCAACATATACCACGATATGTCTTCTTTTCAATTCTATTGACTACCCGCCTTTTGAATAGAAGCAGTCGACTGAAGAAGCTTTTGTTCAGTGAAAGGTGGTTGACCAGTAAATTTTTCTTTCTCGTGTGATCGCTCCTGAGGAAACATTTTATATTTGAGGTAAGAATTAATATAGCATTATAAAAATGATATATTACTGTAGATTATAGTCAGCTGAATCAATTTATATGATTGTTAAACAATGCTACAGGAGCTTTCCTATTTTCGGATTTATTTTCATATTTCTCCTTCCTGGCTCACAACGCTAACTTGTGAAAATTAATGTCTACGAAAGAAAATATTTCGTTGAAATAATAATAGGAATAAGTTATAGAAAACATCAATCATAATTATAATAAAATAATAGGGAATATATTCAACTTAATTACTGCTGCTGTTAGGAATATAAATAATGAGAAATAACTGTATTATAATTCAATTTATTCAAATTTAATTTTGCATTGGATTTAACTTTCATTTTATTTTTTATTATATATTAATATGTAATATATATTCCTGTAGTTACACAAGTGTTTTTTATGAAATTTGTCACTTAGGTCCTTTTTCTATGTTGTAATTTCTTACTTAATCCATATTAAACCAATATACCATGACTTTAATGTGTTTTTTTTTTTTTCAAATACACGTTTGCTTTCTGAGCAGTTAATGAGAATTATTTTAGTATCACGGAATTAGGAAACCACTATCACGGAACTTGGATCCCTGTCACGGATTTAGGAGCCACTGTATAACAGTAAATAATCATATATTTTATACCAAACTTGTGAAACTATTGACACTGAATGTTGTAAAAACTGTAGCTAAAGGTCCAAATAACGTCATTTAGGTGTTATTTGAAAAAATTATTACAATTTTGGCATAAATATAGACTTTATTTAATATGTCACGGAATTAGGCAACCTTACCCTATTTCACACAGTTTAAGAACTTCACTTTGTGTGTGGTATGGCTTGTTTTCACATCGATACAACCCTGAAATGATGTAAAACCAACTTCTCTCCCACCCTAGAGACGGGATCGCTAACTTTAACGCAGAGTAAAAACTGAAAGCCTCCTCAACAGCTGAACAAGATGCAGGATGCTGATAAGCTTCACGCTCCAGTCACCTTTAATTCCGGAGAGAGATGCCAGAACTTAACGGTCAGAAAGCTGATTCGGCCGTAAAGCCAACACGAAGGTAAATTGAAGAGAATTTTCTAACTTTCCCGCAGCGACTGTAAGGCCTACCTGGCTGAGAAAAGTTTCACTTTTAAGAGTAATGTGAAATTATATCATTACTCGAGAAATTAAAGACTTAAAACATTAAATGGAAATACAATTTCGACAATCTGATCTATAATTTCAATATATTTTATTTTTAAAACATTTATAACATCTTGAATGGTATTTTTCACTGTCTTCACTCTCTCTGCACTTTTTAATGTTTTTTTCCTCCTATTTCCCTCTCATTGATTGTGTGGTTGATTGGTAGATTCAATCATTTAATCGTTCGTTCGTTTTTTTTTTATTTTATTGGGTTATTTCACGACGCTGTATCAACATCTCAGGTTATTTAGCGTCAGAATGAAATGAAGGTGATAATGCCGGTGAAATGAATCCGGGTCCAGCACCGAAAGTTACCCAGCATTTGCTCCTATTGGGTTGAGGGAAAACCCCGGAAAAAACCTCAACCAGGTAACTTGCCCCGACCAGGAATCGAACCTGGGCCACCTGGTTTCGCAGCCAGACGCGCTGACCGTTACTCCACAGGTGTGGACCGTTTGTTCGTTTCTTCATTCATTCATTCATTCATTCATTCATTCATTCATTCATTCATCCATCCATTCATTCATCCATCCATTCATTCACAGTAACTGAAAAGAGTGAAGCAAAATAAAATTGCCCATTTACTGGCCCCGAAAAATTCTTAGGGTGACGGGATGTTAAGTCTTCCATCTCACGAGACAATCGGTACTCAGTAAGATGAGGAATGTCAGTCCCATAAGCTGACCGTTATGGGCCTGAGAAAATACTCTCTTACTCATTTACGTTGCAGAATGGGTCAATCCCAGGTCCATAGTGCAGAGAACAGCACAGTTACGAAATTTACTTTATATTCACTAGTAGTACAGCCAACAGAGTCCATGTACCACTCCTGCTTCGGCAACCCCCCTCCAAGTCACCCTTAACGGTCCGAGGCGGAAGTTCTCCCCCGAGGTCTGCCCCGGGTTCCGTTGCAGAAGCTATCCATCATCATATGAATACAATCCACGGAGGCCGGTTGAGAGATCCAACAGCTTCGGAGGGCCGCCTGTAGAGCGAACTGAAAACCAGAAGAAGTAACGGGATGATGAATGAAAGGATGATAGGACGAATATGAGTGTGGTTCCAATCGCATGATAAAGTTACCTGATATTCATCCATAGGAGTGTTGGGAAAACCCCGAAAAAACCCCACCCAGGCAACTCGTCCCGACCGGGCATCGAACCCGGGCCCGCTGGGTTCGGAGTTACACTCGCTAACCTCTCAGCCACAACGGTGGACGTGAAATGAAGTTACACATTTCTAATATATATGATTCTTAAAAGAAAAAAAATAACACTTTTTGTATAAAAGAGAATAAATTACAAACCGTCGACTAAGCCGTGGTATTCAAGTAATATTTTTTGTTCATATGCCGACTGAAAAATGGCGTACAAATTATGAAGTACCTATAAGGCAGCCGAAAATGAAAAAAACACACTAAACGAAGACGAAAATCAAATGAAAGCATTGCATAAAATATTTCAATGTTTCACTCTCCTTTTTTTGCATGAAGAGGTAATCCGTCCATTAAGAGCTTCCATTACTTTATCCACTCTCTGTTCAAACATTTACCTCTACTTCCATTTCGTCTTTTTTATTTAGTACAGCCGCCTACCCCATTCGTTCATCCTGAACTGCACCTTTAAGTTATCCACCCTTTTCTTCAGTATACAGTACCTAATTAGTCAACGAGAATAAACTCCTACTTTTGGCGACTTTATTATTTCCTTCAAGTATTAAAAATTACATGTCGCTTTCAGAGATGAATGACTATAAAAACCATGGCGGATTAGGCCTACTTCCATTTTCTTAAACCTCCTAGACGGTTTCAAAAGAAAATCCTTTTTAATAGCACAAGTGCATTCTAAGGCTTTTATTCTGTAGCTGAATTCAGATTTATATACCGTATAGAATTGTTTAAAAAGAACGAGTTCAGGTAGTAAACATTAAAAAATATGATGAAATCCGTAGTATTCTCGTAATTTTATATACATATGGATCCAAACCCAATACATAAGAACATTTTTTTGTCAATATAATTCTTGGCAAAAATTCTTGAACAAATTGAAGACCTATCTTTTGAAAAGATCTAAGCGCCAAAAAGAACCTAAATCACAAATTTAAATTTAGTAATTATAAGAGTATTACATTACCCGAAAATATCCTAAATTTTTATTACCTACTAAAATACCTTACAACAACAATTCCTTTCGAAAATAGATGATTTACCCGTCGATTGGGAACACTGCCAGTCAGTCATTTAACATGAATATTATAGCTTAGGTCATTCGTTATCTCGTGAAAGCAAATGATTGTGCGCGCCGTAGAATATGGATAAGCGAGCTCGCTGACTACAAGTAGAAGCGTAGATAGGGAGAGAAGGCTCTCAGTTCACTTTCTACTTCCTCTGACGCACATGTAGGCTTCAAGAGACAACCAATGGCCTATAATATGAGTGTATCATTAGTATTTAGTATTTATTGCTACATACAATAAAGAATAAATATATATTATGGACGTAGCGCGATCAAATTTTCAATAAAATTACAAAACAGGGAAAATTACGACGATAAAAGGAGAGAATCAAGTTAAGAAGAGAATAGAAGTTCGAATGAATAAGTATATTGAAATAAAAAAATGAAAAGAAAGAAAAACCAATTTGATTCATATTTTTTAAATTTATTAAAAATCAGGTTTACCTAAGTCAGAATTTACTATGAAAATGGAGTTACATAAGCTTGACCCGTAACTCTGGCTGTGATATGGTCCAGTTGTTGTGTAATATTTAGGTTCAGCTAAAGAACATGTGAAATTTCTTCTGGTAGTTTAAACATGTTCCTCTTCTTTATATTTCTGACGATTTTTATGATATTTTAATAATGTATACCTATATTTCTACATTTTCAAAAACAATATAATTTTAATAAATTAAATTTGTTGAATAAACAAATGACTTACATGACGCAGAATATCTGGATGAAACTACATATGTACTTCGGTACATTAAAATAATATATACTGTATGATAAGCGTAAATCACTTTGTGATTTAAGACGGCGCTTATTCCGTCGGATCCCGGCCAATCACTCACTCATAACGAGTACACCTCCGCACATATGTGGACATTGTCCTACGTCATAGATACTGTATCTATGACGTAGTGCAGAGGGCAGGCCACTAGAGGGAACCCAAGAGGTGGGACTTAAACTGAGACGATTCGATCAGTCACCGGGATGGGAATCCGGTGTGGATTAGTGGATAAATCATCAACACTTAGAGCTGAAAACCCGGGTTCAAATTCCGGTGCCGGAGAGAATTTTTCTCCGTTCCACTACTCTTTCATCTTACATCAGCAAATGTTAATTATCCGCTACTGAAGCAATATCAGCGGAGAAAGTGTACTTTTTTTTTGCCCCTGGCCATTCGATTATATTATAATGCAGTGGATCCGAACCTTTTTTGATTGACGACACACTTTATTGAACGTCCACGATTTCGCGACACTTATGTTTTTATTAATAATAAAAAATAGTGCCTTTCGTCTGTAGAAAAAGTTTCTGTAACTCTATATAGAATATTTTATAGCGAACGGGGAGATGATTACTGTTCATTGCACGGGAAGTTTGTCGTTTTTAACCTAACTTTCGTCCAACTAAGACTTTCAAGGTCTAAACGGAATTCAAAGAGAAATTGTATTAAAATATAGTTATTCCCATATATTTCGGTTCCATCATGAAGAATGCAACAAAAAGGTGCCGAAACTCCGTTCCAGCGCGTTCCATCAGAAAAAAAGCATTGATAACTTTCATGTACTGTCGGACATCCAGTGTTGAAGGTAAATGTTAATACGCAATCAAAAAAAATCTAAAAAAAAAAAAGCAAGCAGCAACATGAGTGCCATTAGAAAAAAAAAACAAAGATATGTGTCAAAAATCCCAACCTATCTATGCTGAATGTCCGATAAAAGATTTTAAATATCGTTTTTGAAAACTCACCTAGTTGAAATAATGTGAAGTCTACACTTTGTGGATTGCACAGAGTTCATCTATACGTGGCCTTATGATTGACAGGCCAACACAATCATATTGAAGATGCAGTAGTCTGTTTTGACTTCACTATTTTTATGATGGAAAATACTCATTCACACAAGTATGACGTTGAAAACGGCAGTTCTAAATGTCTTTTTGGTTTATTCGGCACCATCGACTGATTTGTATAAACATTTCCGCATATAAGACACTTAGGATTTTGTTTATATTCGTCTCCACGCCACGTAAAACCACATTGCAAGTATTCATCGCTATATTTACGAAACGCAGTACGTTTTTGTGAAACTTGAAGGGAATTTTCGCTCACATTATTTGAATTAGAACTGCTGTCATCTCATCCAGAACTTGATTCAGATTCTTTTTCGAATTAAGAATTTGTCCATGATAAAATCTAATTAAAGCACTTTTGATAAAAAAAATAGCCTAGTCGCGCTCACACGTATATACAGTGCCTACCAAAAGTTTAAGACCACCTTGTAACGTGATATATTTTTAATTGTGAACAAACTAATTCTAATAATTTTCACAAACTAATCACTTTAATACAAAAATTATACTATTATTTAATGTTACTGAAAGTTTCATCAAGGTCATTAATGTTTTAGCTAATATTTTACACATTTAATTAAAGAATGTCACTGAAGTAAAAAAAGTATTCTGTACTGAAACTGACCAGTATGTTCTGGCGATTCTAAACTTCGTTTATTACTAAGTGGGAAGAGTAAACGAATTACTAAGCCTTGTTTCAGGTGTTGACTTTCATTCGAATTATCGCCAGACAGAAAAAATTAAACTGAGCATTATTTCATTGGTAAAGTCTGTCTCAAAATAAAATTATCATATCAAAGACTTCGTTGTAAATAAAAACATGCGATATAGAAAGACTTTCTGGATGACATAAAATGTATTTTTCAATTCCAAAATTTCGCGACACACTCCATGGGGCTGCGCGAAACACCAGTGTGTCGCGACACATAGGTTGAGAACCACTGTCATACTGGATGATATATTTACCAAACCTAAATAACTAATCAGTCTTAAGTCAATTTTTTTTCAAAATGAGATTTTTATATATTCTGAAAGCGGAAACAATTCTCTACAATCTAGTAAAACGGTTAAAGTCAAATAGCACTCCTGACTGGATTTATAGAGTGTTACCAAATGTCCTAAATATTTTTTCAATCGAGCACACACAGAATAAAGAACTTAAGAATATTTAATACTTTCTTACGAACATCACATGATTACTTCCCATGTTTCCCTATTAAAAAGTTCTAACTTGTGTTTTAGCCATTTTATCACATACTGATGCCCTTTCCTTTTAAAACTTTAAGCACCAGGGTAAACAGTCCTATAATTGTTTAAGACCCATTTTCCATTCCTAATAATTGACATTTCTCATTTATTTTGACATGAAAAAGGTCTTACGTTTACATAGTCCCTTCTACTCAGTTTGGGTTCTAGTCTTAAAAGGGCTTAAGTGCGGCTAATTTTTAAAATAATGAAGAAAATTTTTAAATGCGCAACATTACATATTTTAGAAGAATATAAACAAATAATAGCCAGGAAAAACCTCTTAATTAAAAAAACTCTATAATTGACACCAATTTCAATCTTTCTACTGCTCTCCTGAAAAGAATAAAATTTTTACTTAAGATCTTTTTCCTTCCGACCACAGCGATTAATGATCGTGACAGTCATTAGTGACGGTGACTAATACTAATGTGAAACTCATGCGGCGCGTGTCGCAAATTAAAGTAAATGTTTTCTGATTTCTAGTCAGAAAATATAAGGCAAATAGAGCCACCTACTTTTACAAAGTGGCGATTGCAAATCTGTGATCCCGGAAGTCACAGTAAAGCCAATACCGGCCCCAACTGCAATTTGATTATGTAAACGAATGCTGCACTCCAACTACTAAAAGCTTTACCACAGAATGGAAGTGTCCTCAGAGGTTAATCAAAGCATGAAAATGCAAGCAATTAGAACGTTCCATTTGTTTAATACGAAGTAATACACATACATATAAAAATAAATATCTTTGAGAGGGTTGGCCCAAAGTAATTCGAATTCGTTGTAAGCCTTTAGAGAAAACGTTTTCTTCACAATAATGACCGTCGGAAATTACACGGATGCAACAATTAGTAGAATGGAGTTGCCTACAGTAGATTTCCAGCGGCAAGCTAACTTAATTTCATCTCTCGAATTAATTGGTACTGCAACATTCTAGAGATCTCTACCACTGATGCCCCTACAAAATGCTTCTATATCCCCTACTACTCCACCCCTTATATAATTACTTCCGGTAATAAAACCTTACTTCACGGGGGTTGAGGATGGGAGGTAAGACCTGTTTCTAGAATGCCAGTGATGACTATAATAACAACAATATCCTACCATTGTACTGCACCCATGGGCGATCTCATCCTTAATGTCTTCCAGAATCGATACAGGTTGAACACCTTTGCATACATAAAGGAGTCAAGTCCCAAGTTTGGTAGGTGAATTTAAGAAGTCATTAGCCATCACACCTTACAAAATATTTTCGTGATGCTGCATTTGTAGATACTCTTATTTCACACAGACTAATGTTGATTATGTACATCTGTATGACGAGGAACACATGTTCTGTAGTAATTCTAAATATATGACTGGCCATTTTCAAAGACTTAAGCTTTGAAGTTAGTCTCACAGGGAATGTTCCAAAATTATCAGGTTGAAACCACATTTTAAAGCTCTATGCTACAAGTAAATGCGAAAAACTAATAGTGAGCCTGGCCAAAGAAGTAGGAAATAACAGGAAAACATGAAAAGAACATGTAAAAAACCGGCAGAAACAAGAGTTTTCTTTGGTAGACCGAGGAAAAGACGGAAGAACTAATATGACTAAAGGCGGAACAAATTAAACTTTGTTTATATCATGATCATAATGGTGATGGTGTTTGTGATGATGGAAAGTGATCCACTAAGACCTTGCTCTAGGAGCCTATTCCGCAAATGTATGGTGTTGTACAGTTTATTACAAATTACTGATGAAAGTTGTTGTACAGCATCAAGTTGTATCGTTCTGTTCCACGAAACAATTAAAGTGTGTTGTACACTACTAATGAATTGCTACAAGTGACATCGTCAATAAACGTACTACGTTATAACAGCAAACAGCTGTTTATCTTCGTATTTCGTTCATAGAATTACTTTGTTTTTCTTTTTAATAGATATATTTTATTTTAAGGTAAGTTACACAGAAAATCTTCGTAGTACTGTAATATTTCTACGAATTTGTAGTCCTGCAATGTTATATATTTTTGTTTATTTATCAGATAATGAAAAGTTACTTCATTATTATATCATTATATTCTTCCGCTGTAGATTTTTTATATTAGCCACTAATAACGATTTTCACCAGTCAGACTTAATTGTTAAGAAATTGAAGAGTCCACTGCAAGGATGATGGATGTCACTTTCTTGTCGAAAATGAACTAATGCATAGCTTAAGACATATAGAATGTACATACAGAGTTATATGGCATTAACACTGATAGTCATTGTCCAGTAATGATCGGAAAATCACAGTTAAGCTTTGAGCGCTAACCATTCCAAACCTTCAATTGCTTCTCCTGCAAAATGTATTCCAAATGACATCAATCATTCTTGCAGTGGACTCATCAATTGTAAACACTGCAAAATTATTGAAATGGTGTCGAAGGAAATGAAATTGTTTCTTGTGTAGGAAATATAATAAGAAAATATATTCTGCACCACATACTTATCAAAGTATATCTTAATATTACGAAATGAATATATATAAATAACATGAGTACATGTAGGTATTAGTCTTCTTTTATTGGGAGAGAATACTTCACATTTCACTAGTTAAGTTACAAATACTAGTACCCAATAATGAAACTTCAGTGGTAAATTGTAAGTTTGAATAGTAAAGTACAACTGTAGAAAATACTTCTGTGGAACAGAAGCTGTACTATTGATCTGAATGAAGTGGGGGAGAGCAACGGTGAATTGTTCAATGGTTGAGCTGTTTGGACTTTTTCCATTGCTAATTTTCAAAACTGTACCACAACGTCAGTCAGACAGGCTAGCTGTTTGTAACGATCCCCACAGTAGGTTTTCACCTGACGACGAAAAGAGATCCACTCTTCGAAATGTTGTGCTACAATTTTGAAAATTATCAATGGAAAATTTCCAAGCAACTCAACCATTGAGAAACTCTACTATTTGTACTACTTACTAGAGAATTTACTTGCAATGTACAACACCGTACCTTTACGGAATATGCCCCTTTTAATGGAATATGCCCTAGTACGTGGTGTGAGACACTAAAATGTGTATGAAATATAGCGCAAATATTCCATTTTACAGTAGTTTATTAACATTTTTCCTTCTCGTCAATGAAGACAAGTCAAATGAGTTGCATCTAACACCAAAGTGAGAAACGGTTAGTGTAATAAGTCAAAATTATTTAATTTTTGTTTATAACGAACTGTGCATTGTATTACTCGACCAAGGCCAGTGGAGTCCTGCAGCCCGGAGCAGTGGCGCTACTGCTCCTGCGTTCGTAATACCTCATCGCGATAGTTCACATTACGCCCGCGGCTCCACTCGCCTCGGTCGAGTTATACTATGTAACGATAACAATCCAATGTAATAATGAAAGCCCAAAATGAAAGTTGTATTTCAATTACAGCAATAACTAATGAGGACGGACGTTCAATATTTGTCCCGTAGATTGATGAAATATAGTACATTCTATGCTGTTTCTGAAAGTTATTCTTAGTAGCTAAAGTTTGTATTGGCACCAATTCTTTGTATACTGTGTCAAAATGAGGAACACATTATTTTGATATGGAAAATTCAGGCATTTAAAAATTATTTTCTTTGGAACATATTAGTAATCACATTCTACCATGAAATAACGTACAACGCAATATTATTACATAGGCATTGGCGTAGCTCAGTCGGCTGAGGCGCTTAAGATCTTCTACTGGCCGTGCTCCAATTCATGTTAATAGAATTACAATATTTGTTATTAATCAGAATATAATCTGATTAATAGGGTAGAATTGTATAGGTGTTTGCCGATCCAGAGTTGCGCTCGGACATGGGTTCGATTCCCGCTTGGGCTGATTACCTAGTAGGATTTTATCCGAGGTTTTTCCTAATCGTAATACGAATGACAGGCAATCTATGGCGAATCCCTTGTCTCATCTCGCCAAATACTATCTCGCTATCAACGCTAAATAACCCCGTAGTTGATATAGCGTCGTTAAATAACCAAGAAAAAACATTATTGCATTGCATTATCCTCAGGTAAATATGACTAGACTTACATGTAAGGATTACCTTCTCTCCTCCAGCTCTCACTAACTCTACCAAGCAATAAAAGAAGCAAAACTTTAAGGCTTGGTTTCATCAACAAGGGTTAAAAATTGACGTGTTATACAGTTTTAATTCTACATTTGGCTAAAATTCTGTTCCAACAACAAAAGTTAGTTTTGACAGGGGTTAAACTTGTGGTTAAGTTAATTCCTACTTTCAGTTGTGTTAAATGTTTAACACGGAGCTGCAAGCAATATGGCTGCTGCAAATTATGTTTTTTGATGCAGAATTGTTCTATTTAGATTGTTAAATGGTATTCTTAACATAGAGAGGCCATTGAGAAATTATTTACAAAATCTATCAGGATCAATTTCTAAGAAGGTATAGATTGTCGAAAGCCGTGGTCAGTAAGATTTTCAATGAAATTCATGAGAAGTTAGAATACAAACATAGAGAAACAGGGCTGCAGGTACTAGTAACATAAAATATTATGCTACATGGTCTATTCATATAATAATTGGAGGCAATGTTGGAGTTTCCAAAGTTAGTGTTAGTAGAATTGTTTTGGGTGCACTAGATTGTACGCATGTAAAAATCTAATCCTCTAGAGGCAACAGAGCAGAAATATATTGTAACCTGAAAGGTTATTTGTCTATTAACATTTAAAATAATATCTTATGCAAACCTCAAAATTCGGGATATAGTAGCAAGGTGGTCCGGATCGGTACATGATAGTACTATCTTCACAAGCTCTCACGTTAGAACACAATTCAAAATAAGCATAATAATGAAGGAATTTTGCTTGGTGATAGTGGGTATCCGTTAAGGAAATATTTATTAACACCATACATCCTCAAAACGAAAGTACAACACAACAACAATGCAGCTCACATAAGGACACGAAATTGTGTGGAAAGAATGATCGGAGTTTGGAAAAGGCGTTTCCCAGTTCTTAGCTTGGGATTACCAGCGAATACGGATTATAAAGAATGGACACTGAGCGAATTTTCCTGTGTTTTGTTTCTCTGTGCGCCAGCGTTTAGTTCCACTTTCAAGCGCTAGAGGTTAGTGTAATCGAGCATACGCTAAGATAATAATTGAGAATAGAGTTGAAACACAGGATCCAAACATCGCCTACCTTATTGCATAATCCAGTAACGCTTTACTTCAAATAAATACAAGTTAACAGCTTTTCCTTATTTCTCAGTGACAAACTAGTTGTAATAATAATATTTTATATTTCAGATATAATAAATTATATTATAAAATAATATAATACTGTACATTATAAAATTAAGTATCGAATTCGTTTAATATTTGTATATAATATAATATAGGTATATGGTTTTACTTCTCGTAAGAGTTTTGTTTTTCCATTTTCAGCGCTATCAAATCATTACATATTTTAATTGTTGTTGGGGTCAACGTCTCAACTCTCATTGTAAAGGAACTCTAGAGTCTAGACATTACAGTTAATGACGGATTTATTATTTTATGGATCCAATTTATTTTATTTGAGTACATAATGTACCTAGATGTATTAATTATATGTGTTATATTTCCGCTGTGTCGACTGCTAGCTGGTGTGATGTCAGCGCCAACTCTAGGGAGAAAGCAGAATCTCACGCTTTAGCTGGCTTGAAGGTCATTGAAACCAGTCCGGCTACATCAAAGGTACCGACGCGAAGTGTCCATTCTTTATAATCCCTATTCGCTGGGATTACGGAGCAAACTACAAACTACGTTGACAGTAATTGTAGCTACAGAAATATTACGTACATTGCTGTGGAAACCGATGATGAACTTCCCCAAATGATTTAACAGTGTGTCAATATGTCACAGAGAGAAGAAGGAACAGGAATGCTATGATTCCTTTATATTTAGTTGTTAATTCAATTAACAAAGATTTTTCTATTGGTGAAAAATTAGGGCTTTATTTCTCTTCCTAACCTCTTCCATTTCCTTGCTCACTGTTATGGAGTTGTGGAAGAAAACAAAAGTAACGTGCAACAAGTTATTTTCATAAAAACAAATAGTCACGGTCCTCTAGATTGGTAATTTTTCTCTTTCCCCCGAGGGTTAAAGTGGTGTTAGCTAAGGACCGTATTCATAAACGAGACTTTGGATGAAGACTTTCCAAAGTCGACTTTCGTAGTAAAGTTTAACTTTGTTAGAAGTCCTATTCATAAACAATACTTCTGAGATTTTGACTTTGATTTTGGTAAGTCGAAATTTGACGACCTTGTTCTAATGTTAGCAATTACAACCACTGCCTTCTAAACGAATTAAATTAAAAGATGGTTGAAATCGAGTAGCCATTGCCACAATCAAAGCCATCTTTTGTGACACAAATCAATTAAACAATTGAACATTGATACATGTTAAGCGATTGTTAACCGTTCTTGCAGCTTTACATAAGAATAATAAAATTATATTCTATATTATATTCTGTATCATATATATTATATTCTTGGGCTTAGTGTGAAACTAACGTAAGTACAAAAATTGACATTTTTAGATCTTCATGCCAATCGATAACAATTCCTTCTTCTACGACTTGGTCACAAAAAATCGTAACTCAGTTCCGAGCAGTCTTGTACTCGTATATAATACAATAAAATTCGTAACTACAAAACATGATGGCATAGTTCATCTGAAATAGTATTGACTGTTAAGGATTTTGTTGTGAATAAAACATCGATTGTAGTTGCGTTAGGTTCACATTAAGCCCTCGAATTATTTCATTATAAAACAATTTAATTCTGAAGATATGGGAGATAAGAAGATGCCAACAATGACAGACTATGAAAGAGACATTATCCTGCTGACAGTTGGCAGAGTTATTCCCTGCATGTCTGCAGAAACTGCTTAAAATTAATTGAAATCAATATTCAGAAAACATTATTATGACGACCGCAAGGATTTTACTCATAAATTAGGCTTACTGCTTATCCAACTGTACAACCTATCCTCTGTAGAATTAAATAGTCAAAATCAATATTAAGCCATCCGTAGCGTAAAATCTCGATAAAATAAGAAGTTGAATTATGGTGGAATAGATAATCCTCTTTGATTATTATTCATCAATGAATGTTGAAACATGATGAGGATATCTAATACGGTCTGTTTATCAAATCTGTACCTTATTTGAATTTATCATCTAAATCTAATAATACGCTAAGGAGCATGAGCAGCTTTAATAATCTCCTGGATGCTCTCAATATTCTCGGCAAATTCAACAATTTTCGAAATACCAGCCATTTCCCTTATGTTCACGAACTAAAGTCAAAGTCAAAGTCAAGATTTTCGGCGACTTCGAAGTAAAGTCACGATTGAAGTTTACTTTCGTCAAAGAGTAGACTCTGAATACGAAAATGGTGACTTTATACTTCCCAAAGTCAACTTTGGTCCAAAGTCTCGTCTATGAATACGACTCTAAGTCTGTGCCGAAAAAGTTTGGTGAAACGCATTAGTCGCAAGAAAGAGTTAAAATTTTAACATGAAGATAATAAAATCAGCATTAATATATATTTAACCCATTTTGACGAAATCGGGCCTAACTATACCATTATTTACCATGGCATATTTCACAATTAAGTCACAAATATAAACAGAAGATAAAAGTCACTTCCAAATAGACACATTTCAGTTTGGCAAGTGATTTTTTTGTCACACAGTAAAAGCTTTCCCTCATAATTGACCCCTCATGTAACAAGTGAGAGTATGTAACAAACAAAAGGAAGAGGAGCAAGAACAGAAAAATAAAGTGAAGAGAAAGTATAAATGAAGTATATATATTATTTCTTAGAGGACCATTTTTATTTACTAGTTCTTGTTGTGTAGTGTTTAAAAACCTCAAGATATAACAAGTGTATTTTCTTTCCCTTCTCCTCCATTTTGATTTACGCTGATGTTTCAATTAATAGATACCACGCCGAGATAAATTGGGGTAACATGAAACTGCGTGTGTATATACACACCGAACCTGCACATCAATCTTGCAGCTCATGTAGTGGTCTGGTATTTCATCTCGCAGAGGGATAGGGAAGGGAATCTCTTCTTCACCACCACACGTCTCTCTCATCGAGATCGCTTTTCTCTCTCCTTTTTTTTCCTACCTTCCAAATCCTTCATCCAAGAGGCTTCGTACTCAATACATTCATTTTCTCCTTAAAACTCTATCTCTATAATACGTTCAGAATCTTAGGTTTTATTATTTGTTACTTTTTTTGCCTCATTTTTATCTTTGACGTGAAAACCGGATGAAGGAGCGTACATTGAGCGTGGAGTAGAATACCAAGTTGAATTCGTGCCCTCGAACGTTCATAAAATAAGACAATACGTTTACGATATAGCTAGGTACTTTCCATTAATTGAGCCGTTGGGAGAAGAAGTGGTGTAAGTCAAAAATGGATAATGGGGGTTAAAGTAAACATTCTGTAAAATACAGGGCGAAGTAGCAATTAATATTCAATTTATTTAAACTATTAGTAATCAGTGGATAGCAAGAATGACATATTAATCGCTACTTCGCGCTGTATTTTACAGAATTTTTACTTTAAACCTCATTACCCAATTTTGACTTCCACCACTTTTGCTCTGAACGGCTCAATTCATCATACTACGTGCCATCATTAACGTGAAATTCAGCTATAGAAGCATATACAGGGTGGAAGCTTATTTTCAGACCGAATAGATCATGTTGTGTTTCTTCCTCAGTCCTGGGGAAAATTTTGGGATTCAGAAATCAATTAAATTTTAATATATTTTTGCAACTGGACTGTATATTGATGAAAAAAAATTAGGAAAAAAATATTCGAGTAATGAAAGTAACTCAAAATTGATGTATCTTATAGTAGACCGTGGGACTTAGTATAGCCTATTGTAAATTAATTGCATTAACTCTGATTGAATATACAGTTTTATTTTATAATATGTGATACAAAGTAACAATTGTGACTTTAAAATTTGGAAACCTGACGTGTCCCACAGGAGACACAATGATATATCTCAATTTTAAAGTAATACGTACAAATGTTTTTAATGCACGAATCCGATAGTGCCATCAAACAGAAGAAGTTTTTATTTAACCTACTCAGTATAATATTTACTTAATTTTTTAATGTTATCAACAATCCATTGACTTAACTACATGCATACGTTTCATCTCGTTCTTTTCAGAAACAGCCATTTTGAAGCGTGTGTGGCTGGTATGTAAATTAATTAACTTTGTTGAATTGAAATTTAGGTGACGCTGCCGGCTCTTCTAAACATTCTCAACTAGTTTTAAGAAAATTTAAAACATTCTTCTTGAGATAGCAGGATTTAAAGAAAGTACTATTTAATGTATCCCATAAGAAAAAGCTAGGACTGAGGTGGTTAAAAAGAAGTGTAATACCATATTGGTGGAAAGTTTATGGTTTTTTCAAAAAAATGTTTGCCACCCTCTTATTCGGTAATTATTGCGAGTATGATAGTGATTTGTTCATATCGATAGAAAATCTAATAAAAGAATCATTTATCCCTCTGGCGCATTTCAATGGCTTGAACGGTTTTCGTGTAAATTTAATTTAAAAACCACAAATGTCAAGCCACTGAACGATGTGAGCAGTTTGCAACGTAGTAACGAGAGAGGGAGGCTCGCGTACAGAGACAGGTCTGTGTTCCTTGATCTCTTACATCTTTATTACGAGAAGAAAGACGACTATGTTAGCGGCGATGTTGCCAGACTGCTGAAAATTCCAACTTAATTTTCTAATTAACCGTGCATTTAATCACGAAACGTAATACAGGTTTCCTATTCCTTAAAGTGTACCCTAACGTCCCTTTCAATCTGCATGGTTATTTCGCTTCCAACCTGTATTGGACATGAAGTGGAATAAGTCTTCTCTATTATTACTAAAATAAGGCACGATATAATGCGGTTACATTGCAAGACGGGATGTCTTGCAATGTATGTGGGGCAGAAACTATTACTGTTATCTTACCTACGAAGCACTGTCGGGTGTAACTACTGCCACGTACGTGTGAATCATCCATGGACATAGCATTTTCATTCAGTAACCTGAGTTTATTGTGAGTGTTATTAAGTTAATACACCAAAACGTGACAGCGCATAAACAGAGTTATAATTGCACCATATTATATTAATGGGGTTTTCTAATACCATCATTGCATTAATTTAATTTTTTTATTTCTTTATTTTGCTAATAATTGTAGAATAAAATAAAATATATACAGGAAAAACTTTAGCTCGCCCCTTAAAGAGTAGAACTCGTGCTCAGGGGCGGATTACTGAATTGAAATTAAGAAGTATATAGGCCTAATACAGTTTGTCTTATGTCTACTACACAGTAAGAATATATAAATTTAAATTTACAGTTTTTAAATTTTTATAAAATCCATACATAACTTTTTAAATTTAATACTAGAACTATTAGAATTGACAAGATTAGGATATTTAAATATAAATTTGTTATATATTCTTGGGCCTAAATTACTACTATAATTAAATGCTGTAACTGTGTTGCATTTTGGTTCAAACAGTCTTAAAGAATTCATACCTTTTGTTTCATAACTCTGAGAATAAAATTCAAAATTATTTCGATTTTTATGTAGGAATTTTATTAATACAATATAATAAATTTGTCTTTTGTTAAGAACATTAAAGTCTAGAAAAATTTTTGAGATGGAAAATCAGTACATTTATGAAGACATATTTTAATTATTTCCTTCTGTAGTAAATAAAGTGGATTAAAATTGGATTTAAATAAGGTACGCCGTCCTATAATTCCATACATAATTACCGATTGAAATAAAGTTAAGTATATTGTGCGTAATAAACTTATTGACAAGTAATTCCTTAATAAAACAAAATAATATATTATTTTCTGTAATTTATTACAAACGTAATTAATGTGTTGGTTCCATTTTAAATGATTGTCGAAAATTATGCCGGCTAAATACTTAAATTCAGAGGACTCCTTAATAATCGGACAAGCAGAATTATGTAATTTAATACTTAATATAGATTTAGGAGGTTTGTTACATTTTTCAGATAATGGGAATGGAATAATTATGGTTTTATTTTCGTGGATAAAAAGACAATTTATGTCAAACCATTTTTTCATTAATGTAAATCCATTATTTGAATTATTGTATGCATCATACCAGGTTTTTCCAACAAAAAGTAAAACTGTGACATCTGCATAAGAATAATGAAGACCAATGTATTGTTGTAAGTCAATCTTTAACAAGTTATTAATATATATTAAAAATAAAATAGGGCTTAGAACTGTGCCTTGGGGAAGACCTATATTAATAATTGAAAGTTCACTTGAATAATTGTCAATTTTCATTATTTGAATTCTGTCGTTAAGATAAGTTTAAAGCATTACCTTTGATTCCTAATAAGTCTAATTTCTCAATTAAGATATCATGTTTCACTGTAAATGTTGTACAAAGTCTATATTTTTAATGCATGAATATCCTATCTTTTCTCATTGTTCACTCATCGCAATCTATCAGGTCATTGTTAATCGCATTCTTGACATTGTTCCTAGCTTGAGGTATTTGCCATTAATTCTTCACCATATTATGTGCTGTGTTAATTTATTATGTCTTACAGGAAAACACTCAGACTATATGTCCATCAAAGCACCTTTAGCAATAAATATAAATAAACACTGAATAACTTTATGATATCTTTACTGTGTTAATTTTTGCAATTTACCTGGCTGACTAGTTTCATTGTCCGAAGCCAAGTGTAGATCCTGCGCTGTCTTCTGGTTTCCTGTTGTGAAGATGTGTGTTCATGATTGTGTCGAAAAGGGTGTGTGTTTTAAAATTCAGTTGATTATTCAGTATGTGATGTTGGTGTGTTTTTGTATGTTATTGAATTTCATATTGTTCTACTTCCATTTTCTGTAATAACTCGCTGGGAGACATGGCTGAAGTCAGGAAAATATCATTGCATCAATTTCAGTGCAGTCAAACATTGGATTAATTTGGAAGATGGTGAAGTCAGTGCTGCTGTAACAAACTTAAAGCGACTGGTTGAAAATAAAGAACTTGTACCTCAACTCAGAACTTTATCTAACATTTCTCATGGACTCTGCAATCAAATACAGGTTTTGGAATCAGATAATCAAGATGCAACAAAGGTCTGGCTTCTTCTATCAGTTTTTCAGTTGGTTGATAGTTCAGGTGCAACGTGTAAAAAGAAATTGGTAGGATATATGAATGAACGTTCATTCTGCTCTAAATTTCTGGAAGGTAGTTCAGAATTTAGATCCAACATTAGCTATTCCTGAGAAGATTTCTTCGGTTTTTACTTCAGGTGAACTGAAACATTTCTCTGCCATTGATGTTTCAGCGGAAGAAACACCAACATATGCAGCAATAGTACATGGAGAAAATTTGTCTTCAACTTCTGTCTTATCCTTCTGGCAGAAACATTCCACCAAGATGCCTATTCGAAATAAGGTGACAATGAAGGCAATTATGGTTCCTCCATCATCTGCTCCAGTTGAGAGAAGCTTTTCTACTCTCAATTGGATTTTGAACTCTAAACGGTCATGTCTGACAGAAGAAAATCTAAAAGTGTCACTTATAACTTGCAATTGATCAAAATCAACTTCAAGAGGGTGTTGTTCATCTGGACAGTGCGAGTGACTGTGACAAGGATGACTAGATTTTCATTCGTTTCATGACTAGATTGCTTACAGTGTATTCTTTTATAAACTTAATACCTATTCTGAAAAACTAGTATTAGTGACAAAAAATTCAGTTTGATGATAAACATAAGCAATATCTGACTTAATTTTATTGGTATAAAAGTCATTATTACGTACTGTTTATGTTAAAAGAAATTTAAAATAAAGCATAATTTGAAAAAATGAAGCATAATTATCAAAGAAATAAAGTATAATGTGGGTTGCTATACTAATCACTCTCTACACCTGACTCGGTAGACGTACCCAGTATGCTGTGTGAGGTGTTTCACCTATGGTTATTAGAGTGTGGTTTCATAGATGTATGCTATGAACGTCTCAAAATATCTGTAATTGTCTTTGTCCTTCCAGTTATGTTGATTGTGTGCGAAGTTTTTCTCTTTTTATAGCGTGAAATAATCAATTAACTAATTAATTCTACATCCTTACAATCAATCGAAGTCGAGTATTCTGAATTAGTAAAGGATATGTCGTTATTCCGGCCAGGTATAAGAAAAGCCGTTTTGTAAGAGCTTTCGTAAGAGGCCTTAAAGTTATAAAACAAGAACTGAAGAGATACATACTGTATGTCTTTTCTCAGTTGAAAGGTTCTTGAAATGAGTGAAGTAATAACAAAAGTTGCCACTGTTCCTTCTCTTTAAAGCTATTAATATAAATCTGTCTGCATCCCTTCTTATTGGGTTTTAAAATAACTGAGTTTGTAATTATGTCACATATCTCAGTATTGGAGCCATATGTTGCAATTTGAAAGTTTCTGAGGGTTAAATTAAAATCAAGTTTGAGGGTTTTAATATACTAAAATGTTCGCTGGGGGTAATTGGGCGACATCTGCTGCAACTTTGAATATCTGTGTGAAGATCGCTCTTAAGGATCCCGGAGATGTTCATAAATCGACTCTCCTGCACTCTGGTGTTAATTTACTTGATGTAATGAGGCAGTAGTAGGTGATGTAATTCCATGTCTCCTACTAATTAACACAAAGCTACATGGACGTGATAGCAGAAAATTAAATCTTGTGCGGAAAAACCTTAACACCGATAAGCCATTAATATCAGTTTGTGTTTAATACCGTACCTTCATTTTTCACCTGGAACGTCATCTTCCAGCCCCACCTTCTGTCGACATGGTTCCCTTTATTATATTTTCAGTTGCTTTGTTTCCTAAACTAGACATTAGTTACAAGGTGTTTTATAATTTGCTATCTTAATGGTGTTAAAATTTTGAAGGGATTGCCATATTTCACCAAGATTATTCAATTTAAATGCCTCTAAATTATGATTCATTACACCTTGATATGATGTACGCTGTTGTTATAAATCACGAATTGCAACTTGAAATTCTCTGTAATAAATGATACTTTCTTCTTAAGTTTCCTGCCCAATTACAGCGAATTGAAACACGCAAGTTGGCGATGGATTTTATCAGGGGAATTCCTGAGCTTTGCTTCGTCCCTGTGATGGTTGTGCGGTTTAGACATCAGCATGTCACATAGACGTTCCGCGTTCAGATCCCGATCAGGTCTGAGATTCTTAATTTTTATTGCAAAATCCATAATGATACTTATTTTATTGGGTTATTTTACGACGCTGTAGCAACATCTAGGTTATTTAGCGTCTGAATGATATGAAGGTGATAATGCCGGTGAAATGAATCCGGGGTCCAGCACCGAAAGTTACCCAGCATTTGCTCGTATTGGGTTGAGGGAAAACCCCGGAAAAAACCTCAACCAGGTAACTTGCCCCAACCAGGATTCGAACCCGGGCCACCTAGTTTCGCGACCAGACGCGCTGACCGTTACTCCACAGGTGTGGACCATAATGATACTTGTGGCAGAGAAGAATGTATTTCGGGTTTTTTTTTCGAGGTTCTCCTTTTTTCTCTTGTTAGGCAACTCGTATGGATCGATGTCCATTCATCATTATAGCACAGTATTTAAATCTATTGACTGCTTTAAAATTCAGATCGGTTACAGTGACACAATAAATTCCTAATAACTCAGGTGAAGAAAATAAAACGTTCATCTCAAGCAAGGGAATTGGTTGTTAACCAATGCGAATGTTGTGAAAAACGTAACTATAATTTATTTTTCCATAGTTCAGACCAGGGAAACAAAACTGGCGAGAGAGGGATGGAAAGCATGGGTAAAGCGTGTGTTCCCCGTCCACATTCTACCGGCGTTGCATGACGTATTGTGGCACGTACGCAATCACATAAGACAGACACTGAATACAAATCCCTTCTCCTACCAAGTCAATGACGCGGGGACGGAAGGAAGGGGTGAGTGACGTATCCGATAAATGACGCAACGCCACAATTGTCGGCCAGTTCTGAAAGCCTGGTTTAGACTCTAATACAAGTAGACCTACATTGTTTCCTTTACTTATTATAACCTCTTTATACTGTTTAGTTATGTACTGGAAGATTTGATAAATTGCTTTACTCGTTTAAAAAAATAGTGTATGTAAGTATATAATTCCAATTTTATTTGTTACATTGAATCCGACTTTATAATTGCAAAAGACATGATTTTTCTGTTGATGTTCTTAATTCATTTGACAAGACGAGCAGTTTGTAGATCGTATAATGTTCAGTCACTAGGTACACTTCATGTGGGACTTGAACGTTTTCTAGAAACCTTACGAGGTTAATTTTAATTTTATGTTTGTTATTATTATTGTTATTATTATATGATATTTATTATATTATTATAGTTCACAGAATATGTACATACTGTACATATAAACATTTAAAACCTTACATTACACACTTTATAATTTTACACATAGATATACAATTTTAATACAATTTCTACAATTTAAATAGTTAATAAAGTAGGTTTTTTGTGTTATCTTGCACTTGCGTTTAGTTTTATGCAAGACTCAACTCATTTTAGTATGTTAATAAAATTAGTCTTTGTTCACTTGCCTAATTTGTACTTCACGTTTCAATCTATAATGAGCAGCTAGCATACATAAATCTTCCATTATTCTAGTATCTTCCATTCCACTTTCGCTACAGAAATACTTACATAGTTTATATAAGCTCTCTCTCGTTAGTAAGCCTTCATTTCTTAATTTTATTTCATAGTATTCTTTTGTCGTACCTTCAAAACTATTAAATTTAGAAATAAAAACGATTCCTAAGCAGTTTCTAATGAAGTCAATAATGTTATCAGTGAATCTAGAAAATGCATACCTGTCAAAATTGAATTTACGTCTTAACTCAGTAACTTTACTTTCATTTAATAATTCCTTTATTTTATTTTGTATTTTAGCAATTTTCTCCGGTATTTTAGTTTCAATGTATTTCTTCATTATTAAGAGATGCTGGCTTTCCTCCAATTTCTCCATACTGCAACACTTGATACTTTCTTCCATGCATAATTCTACATCTATAACACATAAACAAACGTATAAACATATTTGTCTAATCATTCCATTATTATTATTATTATTATTATTATTATTATTATTATTATTATTATTATTATTATTATTAATATCATCGTCTAATAACTTCGAACTAAATTATAAATTTTCGGTTCTCGAGCACACGTATGAGGCATCCATGTGTTCATATATTGATGACACAAATATACCACAGTCTACTATATACAGTCACGAAGCTTGGGATGATTTTTTGCATATCTCGCGATAGTTGCTAGCCGCTTGGAGCGCTGTGAGTACTAGGAACAATAGACTGTGCCACAGCCATCGTGATCTAATACAGGCCGTAAAGCAGACCATGTAACTCGCTTAACCCGATCACGAAGGGCGGCGTTTCAACCATATAAATTATTTGGAATGCATAAACACTAACATATGTTTCTCTAAAATGTAGTGTAATTCCATTAATAAAATTTAAAACAATGATCATGAGACACTTCAGACATATTTCACTTGCGAGCTAAGATGTAACTTTATTTATGGTGTGAAAATTATGTTGTTCGTATGTGTAATACCTGCCTTTATTTCGATTAAATATTGCGAAATTCTTGTACATTCATTTATGCACGATTTAATAATTTTCAATTGCACCGCACGGATATTTAGATATGTTGAAATTATAGGTTATGTTTACTGTACCAGTTGTCCCTTTCTGTATAAATTTAGTGATCTCCAATGCCTTGCCATTCATATGCAAATTATAGCTTATGTTTAATATATTTAACTTATATTCCTAAATTCGCAATCATATATTATAATTAAGCATAATGTCATGTATGATACCCCGGACATTCAATTTGTTTGTATTTTAACACTACAATTGAGTACTGAATTATTGTATTTATCTACTACTTAACAGACGAAGTAACACAATTGTACGTACACTAATTTCATAGGAGTGGTATGGTAAATGTTTTGTCTAAAATAAAGGAAGGTAATGTGCTAAATTGAAATCACAATATAAATTCTTTTTTATTAAACCTCAAAATAGTTTCCATTCTAAACTTGAAATGTTGACGCGTACAGATTATGTTAACATGTAAAATTCTCTTCACATTAAAATAAAACAGTTTTGTAATAATTATTTCTGCAACAAGAAGTAAACGGAACTTATAGACACATTACACTAAATAAAGCTTCGCAATGATAAACAATAAGGTAATAATATAATATTTCACAGAGCTCTATACACTGAAATAGAAAACCCGAACAAACATTACGGGCTGGTCTAGATCGAAAAAGCATTGACTGTGCCGTATTTCGCACTTTGTGAAAGCTATGTAAACTGTAAAATGTTCGTTATCGGTTGTAATTAATGTAAATGGCTAAAATAGAATAATTTGAATAATTATATGGGACAAGGAGACGTTTGTAATACTATAGGTTAGAGTTATCCTTCTTCCGAAAGATCCAGGAAGGTGAGTTTATAGAATATAATACATATTTTATGAAAATAATATATAAACCTTATGTATTTCATATTTCAATAGTGGAAGGAAGGTGTTAATTTTTTCAAAAGAACACGATATCGAAAGTACAATACATTTTATGGCCTGCTAGGGAAAGAGTCTGTGAAGAGGCGATAGTAGCGATCCTGGTGGTGAGCAACTATATATGGGTGCATATTTCAACTGTCTATGTTTGCATATTTATTAAGTATTAAGCTTCGTGACTGATATACTAGACTGTGGATATACTATAAATCGCGGTATACTGCGCTCAAGGCCAGTAAGCATATGTTTTGTTAGCTTATAGACGAGTTGATTTTCACCTCGTTGTCTGATAAGTAGGTACTTTTCTCTTAATATGAAATCACAATATTGAGCATGTCCAAGTGGGTTTTCATTAAATGTTACCGGTGTTCGGTAAAGTAGTTCATTGATATGCACTCTAAAAGTTCACACTGGAACACTGAATTTTTATGTATCAACTTAGAGGCACTGTGAGAAATTGTAAGCATTATGGCGATAGAATTGTTGCATATTAATAAAAAAAAAATCATCAAAATAAGTCGCGATAACACTTTGAAAAACTTCTATAATACATTCTGTATTCTTAATATTTAGTTCTAATCCCCTGGTAGAGGGAAAGAGAAGGCCTAATGGTGTTATCTCTACCAGGTTAAATAAATAAATATTATAATAATATAAGTTAATTTTCCTTATAAAATAAAAATGTAATGAAATTGTGTGTTTAGTATTTATCAAAAATCAAAGTTATATGACTAAAAATAGACGAGAGATTACAGGTCAATAATGACGGAGTCTACTCCGGCCATACAAGCTTTTCTTATGCGTGTGTTCGCGGAAGGAATGCGAACTTAACGATTTGTACATGAAAGATAGCCTAATTGCAATTTGTAGATATCCTTTTTACAAACAGTTACTGAAGCATTATTTTATTCTGTAGCAATTAAAACTAAGATCTGATATACATACATAGTATTTTCCCAACGAGCAGATCTTTCACTGCAAATCCGGCTTTCTCCAAAATTTTCTGTTATATGTCTTCCTCTAAGTCTCCTCATATGATCCCTATGTCTTAATGTCGCCTATCGTCTAATATATTCTTCTGTCCCGAACTCTTCTCCCGTTCACCATTCCGTCCAGCAGTGCATCCTTGAGCAGGCAATTTCTTCTCAACCAGTGACTTAAACAATTCCTTTTTCTCTTCCTAATCAGTTTCAGCATAATTCTTTCTTCATCCACTCTTTTCATCACAGTTTCATTTCTTATTCCGTCTCTCCATTTCACACGCTCTATCCTTCTCCATATCCACATTTCAAATATTTCTAGTCACCTCTCTTCAATTCGTCGTAATGTCCTGTTTTTACCCCATACAATGCTACACTCCACACAAAACACGTCACTAGTCTCTTCTTTAGTTCTTTTTCCGGAGGTCCAGAGGTATTAAAAGCTTCCTTTGCCATTGCTATCCTCCTTTTGACTTCCTGGCAGCAGGCTCATGTTACTGCTTATAGTACACCCTAAGTATCTAATCTTTATATTAATCACTAGCCGTATCCGTGCGCTCCGCTACACCTGTTAGAAATAAATATAAAGTAATTACATAATTAAAATAGGACGTTTGATCCAGGGAACATTCGTGTTTGATACAAGGATAAATCGTTTAATATGTTACTTAAATTGTATTTAAATAATTAAAATGCGATCATTTTGGTCCAGAGAGCACTCAGAAGTTACTGTAACAACATTATGCCCGTCTAGAGAAATTACACTTTCCAATGGTGAAATAAAAATTAATTATACAAATCGGTTAGCTTTCGATATTACTTTATACAAACACACAAACATTCTCTGTAGGCTATGTTTCATAGCTTTCGATTGTTGTTGTCCAAGGCCCCTTATAGATGTAGTCATTTGTTTTCATTTCATTACACCGCCTTAGATGGCATTGTTATTTAATTTTAATACTCATTTATCTCATTAAATATCAGTCCTATTAAAATTTTGCAAAGAATAAAACTTATCGGAAATCATTGTTAAAGAAACTTCTATCATGTAATATTTTTCACAAAAATCAATAATAAGCGAGATATTTTTATTTATTTAAATCAGGCCCCTTATAACCCCCCTTTTAAATAACTTATTTTGAATGTCATATAGCCTAAAATCTAAGTTACAGCAAACTTAATTTATATTCCAATTTTCATATAAATCGGTTCAGCCATTATCGCGTGAAAAGGTAACAAACATCCAGCCAGACAGACAGAGACAGACAGACATACAAACATGAATTTGAAAAAAAAAACGATTTTCGGTTTCAGGGTGGTTAATTATATATGTTAACACCAATTATTTTTGGAAAATCGAAAATTACCAGAAAAATTTCGGCTACAGATTTATTATTAGTATAGATAACGTAGCTGCCCTTAATAAAGAGTTTCCCAAAGGACAGTGTACTCTGAATACAGAAACAATTCCAGTACATAACACAATTATAAAAATTTCCAATATAAGCCAAACAAAACATACATAATATTAGAATTTCTACATCTTGAAAGTTCATTGTCCATATAAATGGTTTCTGAGAATTTGTACTGAACATTTAACAGCAGAGTTTTAATGTACTGGTTAGAACAATTCAAGAAAAAAGATTCAAATGGATCCACGAGAACCTACAAATAAACCTATTACTTCAATAACACTATTAATTCAGTACTTCTGCTTAAAGTATTCACTAACATACTCATAATTAGCCTATGTATCCTTGCCCTGTTAACTTGTTGAGGTTGACAAACACTAATCTCAAATCGAACCATAGGATCAATTATTATTATAGCATTATCATGTTCTCTGTCAATATCAATTATATCGACACTCCGTGTACTACTATTTGGAGCAGTGCGGAATACTTCTTGGTGGATTTCAAAGTGTGGTCAATGTAGAGTATCCACCGGCCGCTGAACGAATATTTCGCACGTTTATCACTACCAATGTTGCTCTATAAACCAATTTTCGAATAATCTAATGTAAAAGACTGCCTACAAATATTTGGAAAGTTTCAGAGAAAATACACAAATTCAATCTTCTAACACGAGTTTTTTGTTTTTAAGTTAAGTAATTTTCTGGGAGACATCGTTAGGTATAGGCCACTCTTACACTAAACCTGGAGTAATTTAAGCTTATTAATCAAATATGATTCTACTTACTGTTTTTTATATGCTCACCTGTACGTAATTTCTATTTTATACATATTTCATTGTTATTTTCCATCCAAAGTTCATTAAGAACGATGAATATTAATATCTCCTATCTTTCTTCGAATAGTGTTTCTATGCCATGTTAATTTTCATTTGTTTTCATAAGTTAACAATTATGCACATTGGGAGCAACTATAAGAAATTATTTTTCTATACAATCCACGCTTATTCACGTTGTTTTGAAATGATTAATCGAAGATGGTTTGCTTATTGTTTATTACACGCACATTTGTATGTAATTTCTATTCCATACGTTTTTTTTTTCTGTCCCAAGATCATTAAGAATGTTGAATATTATTCATGCTTGTTTCCTATATTTCTTAAAATAATGTTTTATGGCATGTGAGTTTTTATTTGTCGTTATTTACGTAAAAGTTATGCCCCAAAAATAAAAAAAATATTAATAATTTCGTACTCACTCCACATCCTATATTCACATTTGTTTTTCAGTGATTTATTAAAGACTGTACCGGTATTTAAAACACTAATTTAGAAACATGTTACATAAATCATCCTTGTGCCAAAAGAGAATGCTCCCTGAATCAAATTATCGTATTTTGCAGTGGTCATCAGTACTCGCTGAAATGGGTAACTATACAGTTATGTTGTACGTAGCAAGATCGATTATTCAGTTGATAGGATATTTTATGTGGTTGTCATAAATGAGATATCTATTTTCAATTGCTTTTATTTGCCAGTAGGCCTTGATTGACGAGTATATAAGGACTGGCGTTCTTAGGAGTGGAGGTCGGGGTTTGGGATGGATCACAAGCAACACGTTATACTAAATATGTTTAGGATTAATGTAAAACTGGCCTATGTCTCTTATAGTGATCGGGACATAAGTAATATTCACCCAAAGTGCTGTGACAAACTCTTTCCAAAAAGCTCACTACCAATATGATGGCGAGTATTACTTTCTCCTCTGCACGATTTTTCGAGGAGTCTCTCAATCTGATGATTTTTCAAGTCCTCTTACTTGACGTGGGATGTATCAAACATCGCCGTTGCATTTACCTGAGTAAAAATGTCGAAAGCAATGGATGTACTAGCTTTAATATAACAAAAACATGGAGTATTCCTCTTAATAGATAAAACATAATGAAGAGTAAAGGCACAATGTTTTTCTTGCGATCTTAACACTACTTGTTCTCAATGGCACACAATTTACTGTTCTCCTATACTGTGACACATCCCCAGGTATTAATGTTACCCGTGTAATCCCGAGGGAGCAATTCTCTGGCCTACAAACATCCGTGCTTCATGCCTCCACTCAAGTGTCTCCACTAACTACTTGGGCAGCACTACTTCAGACCTTGATTAGAATTCCACAAATGAAGGTGCTTAAATGAATTACTAGCCATAACCTCAACTACATATTTTACATTTCTTGATCAGTATTCAGGTAATATTTCCGGCTTCCCTTAAACTAACCGCTTAAATTATACCAGAGGGAATCAATCTGCAGTGGAGAATATGCACATTAAAATGTGCGAGAGAATTTCGATTGACTGTTACACTTTTATTACGCCATATTACCAGATACCTTACTATAATAATACCGGACAGCTAGCAGTTTTGCGTGCGAACGACAATGGTGCTGCTACCTAGGCGGCCGGTGTGGAGATACTCGCGAAACAAGCTGTAATCAACTGCAATGTATATTGTTGCTGGGCTAATTAATAGTTTTATTAATTAGTGCTGTATTAAAATGTCAGGGTGTATGTGTGCTGTTTATATTTGTGACAATTACAGCATTACAAATTGCTCCAAATCGTACTTTCGATTTCTGACAGTTTATAAAACGTGAGTCAACAAAATTCGTTATTAGGCTTAATGCCTTTGTCTCTGTGTTGATAGAACAGTAACAATTGTCTTTTTTATTTAGGCCTAATAAATGAATAGAAGTTAAAATATATTGGAAGTTTTAAGGTTTTAGCAAATTAAGTTTTATTGTTGTCTGCATGCCTTTACTAATTATTACAAGCATCAGAATACTACCATTTTTATTTTTGCAGTTGTCAGCAGTGTGTATATAAATCATTATTATAAATTCATTCCTAATGTCAGAACTGATTTTGTCTCACTAAAGCAAAGAAAAAATATGTAACAATTGATTATGGAAAGTAATATGAAGTATGCAATATTATCATAATATGCAACTCTGATATAGGCCTAAGGTAATAATTTTACATTAAATACTATTCAACATTTCTTAAGTGTTTCATATATTATTCCACATTAGTAACTCACGTTTTAAACAATATTCCGAATCTCGCTATGTTAATATTTGTATTTGTGGACGTAATTCCACGCCGCTCCGCTAGATGTCAAGTCCGCGATATTTCGCACTCACGACAATGCAGCTACTATACAGCTGTCCGGTATTACTATAGTAAGGTATTTGATATTACTTTTGACCAAAAAACGGTACGCAACGATGCGTTTCAACCAATCTTGGCTGGTTATCCTACAATTTTTATGACTTCCCCAGCATTTGTATCTTTGTTTGCCAACAATTTTTTTCTCTCGCTGTTATTTAGACTCGCTTTAATATCTTTGGTCATACCGCGAGTTAATCTTTTAGGTGAAATCCGAAGGCCTGTGTACTATTGTTGAGACTGGTTCTATTGTTGTGAACTAGATGGTGACTGTAATATATAAACCTCAACCAGGAAATTCAACCCAACCGGAAATCGAACCCGGGCCCTCTGCGTAAGAGACCAGCATGCTGACCTCTACACCACAAAAGTGGTCTTTGCCAACATTGTACTTTCAACAATTGTATCTTTTAAAATGATTTATGTTTAATTAAAACTTGTCTATCATTTATTTTGTTTATATTATATAGATTATATTATAGCTTTTGCTGTATGAAATTATCAATATTCACGTATCAGAGATTGTTTAATATAAATATTGATAATTGAAATGGAATGTTACTGTTTTAATAAAAATGAAACTGAATCAACAAAGACTTTTTGACTAGTAATAGTCCATAGAGTTCAAGTAAGATTGCATAATTGACACAACTAGTAACACGATAGGAGCTCGTCGAAAAGTAAGGTCTTCGCACGCCGCCATATTTGTGTTATCTATTCGGTTTGTTTACATTGGGTTGTGGAAGGAATTTGTGTTAAGATTTACATATTTCATAAAATGAGTTTTCTAAATACCTGGATGTGCAGCCCCAAATTGCTCAAGACATTCCAATAAGGGTTTTAGATTATTTGTCTTTCTAATGCTTATACATTGGTGGAATAGGATGAGAGGACCTGACTAAGAGCTGTTCGACAGCGACATCTAGCGACCTTGCACTTCATAACAGACTACTGCCATCTAGCGGAGTATTTGTAATGATGAGATTGTAAAATAATACATTTTCAAGACAGTTTAGTAAGTCAATTAATATTTTAATGTAGGTTTATGTGAATATTTTATTTCTTCTAAACTTTATATACTTTCTTCTAATTACTGTGTAATAGTCAGTTAAATCCCACTCGAGGTTTGAGTTTCTTCAGATAAATAAAAACTTCTAGTGAGATTACTGTAGAACAGGGCTGGGCAGCAAGAGCGGATTCTACTCTCTCACGGGGAGCCATATGATTTCTCTTCATCCCCTTTCTTCCCCGCCGAACACCGCGCAGCGTTGATTCAGTGACGGATGAATATTAAGCGTCCCCGTATAGAGTCTAGTTCCGCTCCCGATGCCCAGCCCTGCAGTAGAAGGTATCATCAGAAAAAATAAACACATAATTTTTATACATAATTCAATATAAGGTTGCGAGTTCGATCACGGCTGAGGTCGATGGTATTTAAGTGCGCTTAAATATGACAGGCTCATATCAGTATAAATAGTAGCATGTAAAAGAACTTATGCGGGACAAAATTACGGCGACGCTGATATAACCTCGGCAGTTGTGAGCGGCGTTAAATAGAACATAATTTAAATGTTAAATTTAATATTTGAATATGAAGCAAAGTTGCAGTAACCTACAGATGTTTGAAAAACAAGTATTGAATTCTAATTACCTTGTGTGTGAAATATCATACCATTAATGACAAATGCTGGAAGGGTGATACCGGGCACTCACTCCCTGTGGGAATAATTTGAACTCCACAGTTTGTTTACGCTTAGCTCAGTTTCATTTCATTATCCTAAATGAATTGTGATACAGTATACAGTCGAATATCGATACAACAATTTTCTGGGGAAAATTGCATTGTTATATCATGGTTATTGTTTTATGGAGGGATTTTGAAATGGTACCTAAATTTATATTCTGAAGAGGAATATAGTATAAATTAGTATAAAAGAACATTACAACTATGAAATAACATTGACTTTTCATTCGATACCTTTATTTGAAGTACAAATTAATGTAACTTCAAGGAAATTTTTTAAGTCATTTATTTCACTCTGTAATTTAGTTTTGAAATTTTCAGCAACAAACGTGTTTCTTATTGATTCCAGTAAAATCACATTTTCTGGTGGTATACTAGAGATATTAAAGGCATTAGACATTAGAGACTCCAACGTGCTTATAATTTGTGTATACGTTTTGTAAGCAATGTTCGCAAAATAATATGATCATATTACTCCATCCTTGGAAGCAATAGGTTTGTTTAAACTAGATAAAAGAATAAATTTACATCCACTTCCTCTCTTCGAAATCTTGAACTCTTCTATTCCTTCGTACCTATCGTCTCGCTTCACTTACCTTTTTTCCCCACCACAATCTGAACACACGCTCTCGCCATTAAACAATACTAACAGTACCATCCCATCGCACCTCCTCATTCTCATCCTCTTTCACAATAGCCCTGCCAATACTTTGGAATTCGCTACCTGCTAGCATCAGGGACTGTCGAAATAAAATTGAATTCAAACGCAAACTTACTAGGCATTTGGTCAGTAATTGAGACTCGTTCAGACATGGGTTCTTGTTAATAGTTTTCTCTTTCTAGCACAAAATATTTCAATATCCGATAATTTCATCACTATATAATTTTATTATTCTAGGTTTAATTTGAACTTCAGTAAAAATAATATTTCTTTGTCCTTAACATCTACAATAAATTGTTTATTCTTTATGAATCAGGTAATCTGTTCGTACTTCTATTTTAATTGTAATTATAAATTGTAAATTTAACATTACAATTAAAATTATAATTACAATATACTTCATATTGTAGTTGTAATCCTTAGTAGAGAGTAAGAGACGGCCTTATCTTTACCAGGTTAAATAAATAAATAAATACTATATTAAACCACTTCAAGGTGGCAATATCAACATTTCTGCTGCCACAGTTTTTGAAACGCTTACGTTGGGGATTAATTATAGGCTATACCATTTGGGAACTGTGCTCTATTTCCTTGCTTCCTTTATGAATGTTGAGAGGTTAATTGTGCGTACCCCATACTTTTTAGCTACTTCAGTCTGCTTCAGTCGCTTATCTAAATCACTAAATTCAGATAATTTTGGTTCAAAACCGATTTCTTTTTTCGTTTTACACCTGCCACCATTAAAATCAAACACCCGTATGTGAAAGGAGATGGCAGAAACCATAAAGGCAAATCCTGTTAAAAGTTATGGGCCTTTGAAACTCGAAGAGTTCTGTTGTAACACATTTCTTGTACATTATGTCAAGATCAGTCAACAAAATTATGAAAGAGAGTAGACGAATTGACGGGAAAACCTATTTAACCCTGCTGTTCTGTTAGATTTTACTATACGAATATACTGTTCGGGTCAATATGACCCGATCTATTAAAATTGCATATGAAGTTACAAAATCATGTTTGTGAACGTTTGTATGACTACAATGATAGTTTATCATTACTGTTATTGTTAATATTACTCTTATTATTTATTTATTTTATTTTGTTTTTTTACTATTATTCATTTATGTTATTTTACTTTGCTATATTATTCATTTGTTATTTTATTTTTGTATATTCTTATACAAAATTAATAACAAATTGAAGAAACATATTTGTTTGACTCAAATGTTTAACTTATAATGCAGCACTGGGCTTTGAAAAATTTATAGATTGAATTTAATGCTTCTGCTATGTTAATTATTTACTTCTGTCTTTATGTTTTGTGTGACATAAGGAACTAGCATGTATATGTAACTTGGTCAAATGTATCTACAGCCACTTTAGATGCATTATAATCTAAAATCATTTGAGGCTTCTTATCATTCCTGTTGCTGACTTCATTGTCATGATGCAGTGTACTCATTAGCACAACATTTTTGCTTTTCTTTGAAATACAATTTACCGCAGTGATATTATTTGTGAAGTAGAATTAAAAGCTATGTTCTTCCTTGTTGTTCATTTGCTGTGGAAGTTCTGGCTTATTTTTCCGTTTATGCCCCAACATCGTCATTTTTTTTCAAAAGTATTTGTTCCAAATTGTAAGAAGTGAAAAAGTTGTCACAAGTTACATTTTGACCCCTTAGGTCATTGGTAAGATCACACACTACCCTCATACCCTGACTTTTTTTCTAGTGTTCCATATTCTTTCCTTGTATAAACTTGTGCTACCAATGCATATGAAGTTTGGTGTCACAAAGCGTCCATATTTTTATTCCATATTTTGATGGTTTCCTGGGAATATACACCTTGAAGGGACAGCGACTTCAAAATTCTACTAACTGTTCGATAGTCACATTTTCGCCAGGATTGAATAATTTAGGAAGGACCTCCACCCATTTCTCCCAAATGCAACAAATACCAGCATGTTAATCAGTGCGTCTTCGTTATTCCCTAGTAGACTTCTTATCAAATCGCAAGACACGCGATATCTTGCAAAAGATTTCAAGTGACATAGTTGCCTGAAAAATGTTTCTGCCCGTTTTCTGACCCCACAAATTTTTGTTGAATCCCCATGAGATCGAATAACACCAGCAAGAAGCAAGAGTCCTACATAAACCTGGAAAACAATACTGTCGATATTTGTCCATTGCTGGCCGTAAACTCGCCGTCCTTCTATGTTTGCCATTTATATTATTTCATTATGGTGGCATGCCTTGTAACTCCTGGTGTAGCCTTGATGACGTTCGAGGAAGAAAGATGGTCATGTTGTGGAGGTAGATTCAACTACCATTCTATAGCTTGATTTTTGAAAGAATTGACTGAACAATATTGACTGTCAGAATCGTCATCACTTTCAGATTCATAACTTACATTATCTCCAAATTCTAAAACAAACTCTTCACTATCGGAGGAATTCACAATTGATACTAACTGAGCATTACTCAATGGTCATTCCATCATGGTGTCTGAACTCAAACTGAGAAACAACATTGAAATATTGATTCAGATAAAATGTAACAACTTAGAAGGAATTCATTCAGAAAAACATAAGGAAACCAGTCCATTGTTGTAAACTGGTGTACCTGATTGTTGGCAATAATTGAATTTCTACACATTGTAGTGAAAGCATGATACAATTTCTAGAAAAATATTAATACCATATTAGAAAGTAATAAAATAATATGTTGAGTCATATTGACCCGAACGTTACATAAGTAACAATTACAAATTATGAAAACTCTATTTGAAAAATTTAAATTATTTTTAAACCACAAACATATATTGCAATATTAGACAAAGTTACCGAGTCTCATAAGCATACCTTACTATTTCAAGAAAATATTAAGAAAACAATATTCACTTCGGGTCATATAGACCCGAACAGAACAGCAGGGTTAAGTGGGTGATAGCTAGTGACAAGTGAAATATTGAACATGAAATAATATATTACGTACCGAGAAATGTAAGTGTGACTTGTCTGGTCTAGAATGCAGTTTGGGAAATCGAGGCCCGAAGCATTCGAGATCATATAAGTCACAGTTTGCCGTCAGTGAATAACTTTTTGCAATACTTGAAAAAATGTAAAAAGTAATAGTAGATCAAAATTGGATTTCTAAATTTTGCAATAGATCCATTAATTTAAGCAACACATAACTAAAAATGGCTATAATTTTTGTAAACCTTATGGTGGTTAAACATTTCTTCACAATAAATATTACTTATATGTGTATGTATTTCAAAACAGTCAGGTTTTTCTGCCGGCCCTTATAGGCCTATTAACTATGAGGCTTACTTCCTTTGTATACTTCGAACACCATCTTCACCACGTACTATACCAGGCCTGCAGAACTCGCAAGTAGGGGAACTATGACGTCAGCCTCACTCCACTTCTATTGGGGATGATCGACTTCCGCCGCGAGAATGAATTTTGATGCAGCCGAGCGTAACTAGAACGCCGTGACCTCACAGGTAGAAAAGGTGGGTGGGGTAAGAAAGGGGAGGAAAGAAGTCGCTCTCAAGAGCTACAGTTCTGCAGGTCTGTACTATACGTATAGCCAGACACAAAAAATTACTGATTTCCTGTAGCGTGAATTTGTTTAAGTCCACTTCGGGCAGCGTCTGATTCACTAGAGGTGGGGTGTGATACCTTTTTTGTCATCACACTTCTGAACTGTGATAGCTCCGAAAAACCGCTGTGACAGATAATGGCGATTTTCTCATAGTATGATATGGTTGTTTTTATTAGTTTTATTCTCTTATTTCTATTCATTTTGTCTGCAGTTGTTTAATCCAAAGCCTCCTCAACTTGATGTACTGATGCATTGATATTTACCTTTGTTCAGTACACATACATTGTAATTGAAACCGGTAATTTTCACAAAACAATAATTTACAAATAGCAAAAAAAGGAATGATTTTGTACGTACTGAGACCTGAAAAATCCAAAAATGGGGAAATAAGTACATAGTGTCATTAAAAAAACTCGTTGGCACATCCCTTATAAATGAGGAGCACAGTATGTGAAACATGTTCAAAATATTTTTTTTATTTCATACCTTACAACTTTTGTATAAATAGTTTCTTCATAAAATTAGAAATAAGAAATTTACAAGCATTGTTTCATGCTTTTTACTCACTCTGTATTAAGCTACAGACAATACAGTACATACAATATTTACTATATGTACGAGCACAATATGAACAATGTTGCATTAGTAATAATAATAATAATAATAATAATAATAATAATAATAATGGATTTATTTAACCTGGCAGAGTTAGACACTATAGTTGCAATATGTACAATATCAACAGTGGTTTTATTACTAATAGACACTATATTTAAAATAAGACGAAGTAAAAGTTTGTAGGCTATCTTCAGACGTAGATATTTATTTTCCATTACAGTGAAGCGTAATATATCTCTCACATAAACAAGTACTTTTTCATAGGCATCTTTTAAATACTTATTTCATATTGTTGTTTCACTTGGCAAGCTCATTTTTTGTATATTTTTCCATGAAACTTTGAAACGTGGAATTTAGTAATTTATTGAACGGGATATCAACCCGTACTGTCGTGTGGCATAAAGCAGCAAAAGATTCAGATTGTGTGCTTGGATATACAGTACAACCCAGTAGCTATATTGATTGTATATCCAGCTTAATCAGTTTCTTTTTACATTAGTGACTTACGTTAGTGTTTTGGTTCTCTTCCTCGGAGTTGTCCAATTCATGGACGTTGTAAGCCAAAAGATGAATCTTAACTATAGGACAGTGGGTTGGATGAGATGTAGCAGCGGAGAGCATTGTGTTAGTAGGTCGGTGCGGCACTCCATTCACCGAACACCTGTCATGAGACAGCTATTAACAGCACCACCATGTACTGTACAGCACTGCCTCCCCAGAGGCTGTCCCCGGCGTACACGTTACGGGCAGGCTGTGGAAATCTGCCCTCTGTCATGTCATGTCACCTCTTCCCCCGGGACCCCGACAGGAGGCAGTGACTATTGACAAGTGCAGACACCTGTACTACAGGTCACTTAGTGGCTAACTGATAGCACTCCATCAAAGCTGCCGCCTTACGACTGTACTAAATTAAATACTTTTAATGATTGTAATCTTATCATATGATAAGATAACAAGCAACAGACAGAATTATTTCGCGCATAACGGGACAACAGCATGTAATTTTAAATTCCCAAAATATTATAAGAAGTGAAATGGGGGGGGGGATACTGTCGAGTCATATAAGGTGCACCGCAAGAAATGTTATTAATTCCAGGGGGTTATTTTTTTAGGTATTTCAAACAAAAAATTTTAATACAATTTTGTTTGGTTTTTTTTCTCTTTTATACGAAATATCTTATAGCACGTTATGGGAAAGCCATTGATTTAATTTCTAATATACTCAGTCAAATTGGGATTTCCCGGTCTCTGAATTAACTTACTTGCTATGTATTATATTTTATAGATCAACTGATGAATAATTGTTTGCGTTTGTAAATTTAATACAGTAGACCCCGAATATCCGTCACTCTATTAACCGATTGATGGATTATCCGACTGTCTCGCTCTTCTCTCTCTCTGTCTGTCTGTCTCTCTCTTTTACTACACAAACATATGAAGTACTACTTTACGTTATACTAGTAGGCCTACGTATTTTTTGTAGAGTGTGTTATTACGTGCCTTTTCACTTACACAGTTTTGTCTACTCAATTTCTGTGTAAAATGTACTCTAAAATGTCAAAAGAAAACGTGTTGTGCTAAGTATCGAAAAAAGTGCAAATAAAATTGACTAGTTTGGAGAAAGAGAAACTGTGACTCATCTCGGATCAAAATACGAGAATGGTATTACAACTATGCGCAATTTAATAAAAAAATCAAGGATGAAGTGTATAAAGTATGTAAATCTACAGCATGAGACCTCTACTATTCTTATCTTACCACTGACAGCCATTAGAAGCACTTTCCTTGCCCCTTAAAAACCAGTCGTTGACAACCAAACTTGAATGAGTGAATTTCTGATCCACTATCTTGCAAGTTACATACAAGATCACGGAGAAAGTTACGAAAGTACAAATATTGTTCACTTAATTTACGAAAATATTTTATGATACGGATTATCCGATTTTTTCGATTAACCGTTCAGTTCACCCTCTTCATTACCACGGTTAATAGAGGTTCTACTGTAATCTGATTGGCTATGTGCTGTATATTTTTAGTAGAGCCATCGATGTAGCTCAGTCGGCAGACTCGCTGGCTTACTGATCCGGAGCTGCGTTCGGGCTTGGGTAGGATCGTCCATTTGGTCTCATTGAATGGTTTCTTCCGAGGTTTTCCCCAGCCGTGGGACTAATGCCGGACGGTCTATGGCGAGCCCTCGGCTTCACTTCATTTCACCCTCTTTGGTCTGATTACCTGGTTGGGTTTTTTCCGAGTTTTCTCCAACGATAAGGCAAATTCCAGGTAATCTTTTGGCGAATCCTCGGGTGTCACCCCATCTCACTACATCTCGCGGAAATATTGTACAAAATTGTAGAAAATTGTAAAAAATTGTAGAAAATTGAAAAAATATAAAAATTGTAAAATATTGTAAAAAATTGTAAAAATTGCAACTGTAATTGTAATCTTGTAAAATTTTGACTTCTTCCACATCTTAAAGCTTCATTGCTAATGTAAGATCTATGGAATATAATAAATGAAATGAGCCACTGGCGTGGCTCAGTCGGTTAAGGCTCTTGCCTGCCGGTCTGAAGTTGCGCTCGGGCGCGGGTTCGATCCCCGCTTGGGCTGATTACCTGGTTGGGTTCTTTCCGAGGTTTTCCCCAACCGTAAGGTGAATGCCAGGTAATCTATGGCGAATCCTCGGCCTCATCTCGCCAAATACCATCTCGCTATCACTAATCCCATCGACGCTAAATAACCTAGTAGTTGATACAGCGTCGTTAAATAAGCAACTAAAAAATAATAAAATAAATTAAATGAATATTAAATGAATCAAAAACCCTGATAGAACTGATATTTAACCCGTGCGGCGAATTTCCGTGAAGTCCGGAAGGCCCAATTAGTCAAATCCACTCTCCTCACTTCCACGCTGCGGCCCCCTTGCGTTCTTTTTAATATGTGAAACAGAGAGTGGTGTGCGGAAAGCAACATTCCCAAGAAAAACTGCAAACAGACGATATTAAGGTATATGGATGATATGAGGAAACAAAGAGGAAGGCAGAAAATAGGAAAGACTGGAAAAAGCTGGATTTGCAGTGAAAGACCTGCCCTTGGGTAGAACATTAAATGACTGAATACTCAACTTAAGAGAACAGTGTATTATAATAATAAATAATTCGTTCTGAAAAGGAATTTTAAAATGTATGATTTGGTCGGATCAAATTTCTGCATATATATAGGACAAAACTGAATTCTTTAATAATTTATCAACAGTAATCTCACTAGACGTTTTGATTTATCTAGAGAAAATCAAAACTCGAGTGGGATTTAATTGACTATTACACGATTAGAAGAAAGTATATAAAGATTAGAAGTAACGAAGTACTCCAATACAATAAAATATTAATTGACTTACGAAAATACAACTGTCTTCAAATGTATTATTGTACCATCTCAACATTACAAATATTACGCTAGATGCATGCTAGATGGCAGTAGTGAGCAATGCCTTCTCACGATGGCAATGTTACTAGTCAAGAAGGCTTTGTTGATTCAGTTTCATTTTTATTAAAACAGTTGCATTCCACTTCAGTTATCCGAATCCCAGTAATCAACGTCACTTGACAGATGATTTTCAATAAATCTTAATATTAAACAGTCTGTGATACGTGACTATCCAATAGCAGAAGCTATAACATAACCTAACTAATATATACAAGTGTTAGAAAAGTTTTAATTAACGACGATGACATAAAAAATAAACATAAATAATTTTAAAAGGAATAATTATTGAATGTACAATTTTCAAATTTGAATGTGGTTGGTGGTTCAATTGATGTTATATTGGACGTGTGCGTAATAGAAGTGGAACTCGTTGATTTAGGCCTACATGGTGTATTCAACTTATTCAGGATTTCCGAATGGTGCTCTTCATTTATTTGTAAATCGGATTTCAGAAGATGCATAGATATAATCAGTGATTTTTATTAATTCTTGTTCTTGAATGCCAATGCGAGTCATATTTGAAACTGCTGTGCATCGACTGGAGTGGTTTGTAATTATATTTGACGTCCTGACCAGCGCAGTTTCAAATGTTGGCAAATAAAGAAACAAATGCTAGGGACGCGATAAAATTAAACAAATGCTAGGGACGCGACAAAATTGTGCGATAAGCAGCCATGATTGGTTGAAATACGTCCTTTCGTACCGTTTTATTGGTCAAAAGTAGTATGACGTAGTAAGAGTGTAATAGTCATCATAATACAATGCTCTCTTAAATTGACTGAGCACAATAGGATTTAAATCAATGACTTCCCAAAACACGATTTGAAATATTTCATATAAAACAATGTTTATCTGAAAAAGGGAAGCAAAAATAATAACTGCCTGAAATTAATTACATTACTTACGGTTCACTCTGTAATTGATTTGCTGAATGTTAAATTTCTCTGTCTTAAACCGAAAACAATTTAGTGGAGCTACAAGAAATTTTAAACAATTCTTTTATGGTAGCTAAAATTTCTATCGGATGTCTTTTCAATTCACTGTGAGCTAAAGCAAGGAGATGCACTATCACCTTTACTTTTATAACTTTGCTCTAGAATAAGGAATTATGAAAGTCCAGGATAACAGAGGGGTTTGGAATTGAACGGGTTACATCAGCTGCTTGTCTATGTGGATAATGTGAATATGTTAGGAGAAAATCCACAAACTATTAGGGAAAACACGGGAATTTTACTTGCAGCAAATAATCAGATAGGTTTGTAAGTAAATCCCGAAAAGACAAAATTATGATTATATCTCGTGACCAGAATATTTTATGAAATGGAAATATAAAAATTGGAAATTTATCCTTTTAATAGGTGAGAAAATTCAAGTATATTGGAGCAACAGTAATAAATATAAATGACACTCGGGAGGAAATTAAAGACAGAATAAATCTCGGAAATGCCTGTTGTTCAGTTAAGAAGCATTTGTCATCCAGTCTGCTCTCAAAAAAGCTTAAAGTTAGACTTTATAAAACAGTTATATTACCAATTTTTCTGTATGGTTATGAAGCTTGGACTCTCACTTTGAGAGGGGAACGGACATTAAGGATGTTTGAGAATAAGTTGCTTGGGAAAATATTTGGGGCTAAGAGGGATAAAGTTACAGAAGACTGGAGAAAGGTACACAACGCAGAACTGCACGCATTGTATTCTTTACCCGACATAATTAGGAACATTAAATCCAAACGTTTGAGATGGGCAGGGCATGTAGCAGGTATGAGTGAATTCAGAAATACATATAGAGTGTTAGTTGGGAGGCCGGAAGGAAAAAGATCTTTTGGGAGGCCGAGACGTAGATGGGAGGATAATACTAAAATGGATTTGAGGGAGATAGGATAGAATGGTAGAGACTGGATTAGTCTTGCTCAGGATAGGGACCGATGGCGGGCTTATGTGAGGGCGGCAATGAACCTCCGGGTTCCTTAAAAGCCATAAGTAAGTAAGAATAAAATATGAAAACTCTACTGTTGAACACGCTGATTTGATTAAAAGTCTATTGTGAACTATGATTTAAATGTAAACCACTGACACCATTTACATAAGGCGTTGCACTTCTTGATGATTCATTGATTGTAATTCAAAAGAGAGTTTAAAAATACAGTTTTCGTTCTATGTATTCTCTCACACGTTCTAATTTACTCCTTTATGTTTTTGGCTTAGTTTACGGCTGTTCATTTGCATGCTTTCTTTCACGCCACGCTCTGATTCGTCCAGCTCCCGATTTCAGAATATTTTCTATCAAAACATTTATGAACAATGTATCATAATTTTACTCACTAGTGTCCACTGTATAACTTCACAGCACTGCACAGAAGACGCACTGCTCGACGGTAGCCACACTCTGACTAATAAATACAATAATTGTGTAAATTGTGGAATACTGCAAGCATAAACTACTGACTTTATTCAATAACATAAAAAGGTTTACTCAATCTCGTAGCAACAACACGCATATCCCTCTCGAAATGTCTAAGACACAGTTTTGTTTCCTATAGTTTGCAATAAAACGATTGAAAAATTGTCGTATATTGATCAATTTTGAAAAAAAAAATTGACAACTGTTTCATATTGCTAAATATTCGAAAAGATTTTAAAACATATGCTTCAAGTTCATTCTGACCTGTATAGATCTACCAAGTAAATGTTACAATATAAATATGCAAATACTTTGGGGGAAACTGGGTTACATAAAACAATACGAATGTTTATATTAATTTATTGTAAGTTATCCAAAAACTAAAAATATTAGTTGGTATATTGTTTTGAAACAACATATTTACGAATTAGTCTGCTCTTAGATTATAGATTAGAATCGTCTTCTTTAAATATATAATAATAATAATAATAATAATAATAATAATAATAATAATAATAATAATAATAATGGTTTATTTTAACCTGGCAGAGTTAAGGCCACACGACCTTCTCTAACACTCAACCAGGAGTAAAACTGCGTTACATAAAACACTACAAATTTACAAAGTACACTACAATTGTACACACAAAACTGAACAAGATGATAATAATGTAATGTAAACAACAAGTAAGTATAAATCAGACATAATATATAACATGCAGAAAGAAAGGAAAAAGCATAATAAAATGTGAACAGTAGGTCAAAATAAATGAGACAAACAAAGTATAAAAGAATAAGACTATTATTGATAATAAATATAATAATTATAATAATAATAATAATGATAATAGTAATAATAATAATAATAATAGTGATAATAGTATTAAAATAGTGAAGTACAAAGCATACAATACATCTATTGGTGCTTAGCTCGAAATATATGTCTTGTATTTTCCTCATGCTCATTATTGTTCTTCGATTTATTGTGGTATTCCACGGAATCCACGCCATACAGTCACGAGTTCAATACAGGTATTCGATTCAATTCGCAAACAAATTCTCTCGATCAGGATGCCATGTTACTTTTGTGGTTTTTTTTGGCGCCATAGTATTTTCGAATCCTATTGGTCACTACTTTAAAAGAACTGTGAAGTCTTTGATCGATTAGAACACGTTCTTATTTAATTTCAAGACAATCAAAGACTCTTAAGGTGCGGAATTGTAAGTGATATGACATTTGATATTGGCAAGTTTTGAAAAGTTTTGTGAGGCGTTAGATTCGACGAACATTTTATCATGTAGAAGGAACTGAAGTTACCGGATTTTCTTCACAATTTCCGGGGACAAATACTGACATATGAAAAAACTACTTTCAACATGTCTTTTAATTTGTAATTTACCTGTTTTACTATACACATCTTAAAGAATTAAAATACTCATTCTATTTACACATAGAAAAGGTATTCCTTCTTCTTAACTATTACTGACAGCCTTCGCCACTTACCAATTAATGTCAACTATATTGGAACCATTAATCCATGTGACATCCATAAGCAACTTCGTGTCACTTCTTATAATCAGTGGAGCGCATTACCTGGGAAAAGTAAAGGAATTACATTCCACTGTCACTGGAAAAAAGGTAACACCTGGATTAGCAATAAGAAAGATCTATCTTGTGACCAATGGACCGAGGCCATTGAAATGAGCACCAATGTTATCGCAGTTAGATCTCTCCCCGGTAGAAGCCTTAGCAGTACCCATTGCAGGAGATGCAATGAGCATGAAACGTTACCCCACGTGCAAGGATTCTGCCCTCAGGGCGAATTACTGCGAATTGACAGACATAACACAGCCCGCTCAATAATTGCTAACAGATTAAGGGAACATGGTGAATACGAAGTATATGAGGAAGTTCAATGTCTTTCTACGGAAGGATCTGCACGGCGTGCTGACATAATAATTGACCGATATATGAAAACTGGTTTCATTCTTGACCCCATTTTAAGATTCGAAATTAATGAAGATCAACCAAAGCAGGTACATGAAGAGAAAAGCGCTATTTACCTTCCATGCTGTGATGATCTGAGTCAATATTCAAGATTGGAATGTCATTAGACTTACGTTTGGTGCGCGAGGAACAATTCCCAAATTTACATTGGAGATCTTCAGAAAATTAAAGGTTCCTGAAAAGACTCTTCAGACAATTGCATCAACCATTTTAAAGTCTTCATTGAACATCGCCAATCAACATCTCTATTCATCTTTATAATATTCAATGTATATTATTTATTTTCAATAAATTTTTACCGTTTTCATAGCTACCACATCTTGTCGCAGAATTTTCTTTTTTAAAATGTCATTGTTTTTTTAATTAATATACATTTTCTTTTTTGTTTATTTGAATTGATTAGGATACTGATATTTTAAATCCAAGATTTGGACGGCTATCATTTCGATTATGTATATATGTTAAATTACTGTCATTTTTCAGAAGAGGGAGTTTTTAACAGTCTTCTCTGGATCCCCAATTTTGTAGTAAATTTCTTACAGGTACTGTTGAAGCTGGTTAAGATAGCAAGCATGATTGTTCGAACAAGCTCTACAGGGTTGTTTCCGATCTCTGATAACGAATTTTAATGACGTCTTGTGCGTCTGGAATCACACCGACAGCTGAATTGCGGAGAGAGGTAACAGACCAGTAATGAATGATTTCTTAATCAGAGTGCACGCTGTATCACAATAGCAATGCCCAAGAAAATCGAGCCTCTTTGGGAGGGGTACATAACAACCCTTTCCGATGCCAAGTACAGTTAGCCTACGTGAAAATCATAGAACCCTGCAAAACACGTGGTTTCGTTGTTTCCAAAAAAGGTATCTTGTGTGTACCTAATAAGACCGGCAAACCTCGGATGGGATTAATTCCAGAGTGGAAAAAGCAAGCAAATCCACCCCCGTCACAAGTCGCCGTATCCCACGAGATGATATAAATGAATTCCATTCGAGCTTTACCAATCTTATTAAGTACACAGAAGATGCCTTTCTCGGCAATAACAAAACCTCGTTTATTGCAGGCTTCTTTTATTTTCACTTAACTGTACTTGGCATTGGAAAGGGTCATAATGTACCCCTCCATAAAAGGCTCGATTTTCTTGGGAATTTCTGCTGTGAGTCGCCGTGCACTCTGAGTATAAGATCACTCACTACTGGTCTGTCACCTCGCATCACAGTTCAGCTGTCGTGTGACTCCTGACGCACACGATGTCATTAAAATTCGTTACCAGAGATCGGAAACAAACCTGTAAACTCATCCCGAAGTTTTCGAATGTCGACGTCATGTGCATTGAAGGAAAAACTCTCTGTACTGGGGCATTACTTCCAGAAAAACAAACATATTTCAATCAACTTCTGGAGTTGTTCACGGTTATAATTTTCTGAGAGAAAAATTTAAAAATGTCACACTATTTTGAGCAAAGTGCAGTATTTTCTTCGTTCTACTTCACTATATTCTCTGAAGTCACATTCTTTTTCAAACAGGATATTTCCTCCAATAAAAATGATCTTCATCCAGGTCAAGTTCATCTGCATTTCAGGAAAAATAATGGGCTGTCTCTTCAATTGTTTTCCTTGTGGAGGAGATCTTCGTAATATACATTGCGTAGACATTTAATCTCGTGAATGAATACCTGAGGAACTGAAATATTCATCACTTTCAAAAAATTATAAAAATCCGGAGGATATCTGGAGTCAAATTATTAAATTCGGGTACATTTTGGGGACAAATTTTGTTCGGAGACAGAAAGTAAATTTCCGGGGAAACTGGGACGTCTTGTAACCGTAACCAGAGGCGTGCTGAAATGAAAAAAAAGGATTTTAATGAGGTCTAGAAATAAGTTTCTCAATTCATGTATTTTATTTACGAAGACATAAAGGTTAAATAATATATGTTCAAAACGCAATCATACAGTTTACCAAAACTAGCATTAAATCCTTAGCATTCAGTTAAAATAATTCACTGTAGTACCTGCATGACATCAATACAATCAATCATAGCAAAGCATGATACAAATAATAAATATTTAACATGCAATTAAATTACTTTGGTACTATAAAATCCCTTCAATGCGATAATCCTGCGAACTCCAGAGGCAAGCAGTTTGCTGCGAACAAATATGATTGTAGTGGAATCCCTCTCCAGGCACTCGTGTTTATCCTCATTTGATTATGTTTGTATTTGTTTAGTCATTGATAGCATAGACATTCAAGGAGGGACGTTGTGTACTGGAAAAGCATCGTGTGAAGTTCTGATTCTTAAATAATACTTTTACTTTCATGCGTAAAGCTAAGATTGATTTCTTTTCATCAATTTTATATTTTCTGTGTTCTATTCTATTGTAAGAAATCCAAACTTTGGTTCAAAAGGTAGTGATTCTTGCTTATAATTCAATGGTCTCGAGTACTATTTGCGTCAGATTAGTTGGAAGGATAACAAATGATAGCATGAAGGTGTTAGAAACTCTAAATTGTTATTAACAGAGATTACTGGACCATATTCTGGGTAAGCCTATTGTGATAGGTAAAATTGAGGGCAGAGATTTCTTCCGAAATTCTTACGCTTCCTTCAACCTCACAAATTTAATTCTATTCTAATTCTATTAAAAACGGAGTAAGCAAGGTTTAAAGTAAACTGAATTGAATAGTTCAATGAAGATTTATATGTCATTTAGTTTTAATATTCATACTTTATATTACTTGCTAGGCCTATATGTGTTTATTAAATTATCGATAATCACTTAATTTTAGCCCTTGTTTTCTTCGTATTTAATATATGGCGCTTGACCCACTATGGCTCTTAAGCCTTCAATTTCTTCCTAGTGTTAAAGTTTGTAGATAGCACAATATGCCCAAATTGACCGGCCAAATATTTACGAATATGTTTCAACTTCATGCATCCATCCATCCATCCATCCATCCTAATTTTCGCGTTAACAATTTTCAGCTATTTTATTTATTTTCCTGTAACAATGGTTTTTTTTTTTTCGAAATTTAACAAATCAGAACCATAAAAACGGTTCTTGTCTTTTATATACTAACTCTTTTTTGAAAATTAATTCCTTCCTCAAAACAATAGCGTTACTTTTGCTGACGTAAAATGGATTTATTCGATGTTGTTAACGAATTTTCAACGGTATGTAAGATTTAGAACTCATATCAGGTAATTTGAAATATAACTTCTGTAATCTCTCTTCATTTCCGAGTTTTATTGCAAAATGCATTTATGTTTTTATGTTATTTAATGGCTCTTTGCATAAATAAGTACCTATACTTCATATTGCCAATACGGTCTTTAAATTGTTTGTAGGCTAATATTAGGTAAACAAGGTTTCGAGAAATTTCTTGCGATTTTAAGCGTGTTGTGTCTTATGAATAACTAGATTATTATCGAGAAAGAAATATCTTTTAAATTAATTTTGAATGTCATATTCATTCGAAAATATGTCGTCCTCGATTATAAGACTCTGCTAATATTATTTGGAATAATTTTGTATAACATTTTGAATGCGAATGTTAGATTCGTAAAGAATATATCGGTGATCTAAGCTCAGAGAGTCTGTCGTTATGACTGTGTAGACAGCGTGTTCGCTTCCCAATCTAGCGATCTGAGTTTCGATTCCCGGGTGGGCAATGGAAAAGATTTATCTTTCGTCCATGGGACCGGATCTTCGTCTCTTGTCATATGATGTCCTGTGGTCTCTCAATAAAGACCCTTCGCCGTGTTAACCACACGATTAGGGAGACTAACAATGTGTTCCTGCCAAAATATAGTCCCTTACACCGCAATGAATTTTAAGTCAGCAGAAATATTCTAAATAATAAGCATTCTGAAATTCTAAACACTTTCTGCAGCTTATATTGCACTAATTGCTAAGAGAGAATAATTACAATTAAAATAACAGGTAAAGAAGGCTAGTGATATTTATTAGCCTATCTATTTATTTGCAGTGTACTATAAGTAGCAACATGTGCTATTGCAAATAAGTAAAAAAACGATAATATCAATGAGGACCTCTGGAAAAGGAACTAAGAAAGATACTAGCTAAGTGTTTGTGAGGAGTGTGGCTTTGTATGGTGAAGAAACATGGATATTGCGACAAGTGAAGAGAAGCGACTAGAAGCATTTTAAATATGGTTATGAAGAAGAATGGAACGTTGGACATTTAAAATGCGCAAACAAAATAAGAAATGAAGCTGTGCTTGATAGAGTGGGTGAAGAAAAAATAATGCTGAAACTGATCAGGAGAGAAAAAGATTTTGGCTGGGTCACTGGCATAAAGAAAGCTGCCTATTGCAGGATGCACTGGGAGGAATGGTGAACGGGAGAAACGTTCGGTACAAAAAGGATCAGATGGTAGATAACAATAAGATACATGGTTCGTATATGGAGACTAAGAGAAAGGCAGAAAATAGGGTAGGTTACAGAATGCTTGGTTTGCAGCGAAAACACTTTACGAGTGAATTAGTATCAATTTCCAAAGTATTTCAATCATACATGTGAAAAGTGTGTGGATATGGTCGAAATGCAATGAACATGATGACCTTATTTTAATTTTCGTATAGGTTTGTACACAAAAATGCCGTCAAATTTATAAATAATATAATTTGTTTAATTAAATGACTATTACTTCATTGCATTCCTTCTTTCCATTTTGCATATTCGTGCTTCCAGATATTCCACTTCTAACATCTGAGTTGGATTTAATGCCGTCCCAAATTTTAGGACACAAAAACTGGTAAAAAAAAAAGCGGAGTCTTATTCTTGGTAAACGCGCAATTAATTCTTTTCCTAACATTTTACGCCCTTTTATTGCTTATCAAACTTCCTTTCTGTAGCTTTCGTTTAATTTTCTTACATTTCTGTGTCTACTCACATCTCTGATACAAATAAAACTTGGTATTATGAGCCAAGATAGATTCCAATAAAAGGATTATTCCTAAATTTAACCCCAATGAATAGTTCTTGATGCCAGAGGAGGAATCAATCTTTGTTGGGAAACACGGCTGCAAATTCAAATTTAGTGGTTCTGTAGATATCGTCTTTTTTCGATTCCTTAGTAACCGTCCAAAATTATCACTAAAGCAAGACTTTTGATAACCAATACAGTCACAGAGGAACTGCTGGGTTCCGCTAAACGACAAAGGGGAACTAATTAGCTCCTAATGTCCTCCTTGTGACTATACAACCACGCATGCAAATCCCGTAGCGTTGAGGTGAACCTCTACATGGTAGGAAACCTCAGCGAATATGCGGCCAGAGTGAGAGGGGTATCTTCCGTCCATTACAGGACAGATGGGCGGTACTCCATGGGGATGATTTGTTTCCTACCCCAAGTTCCTCACTTCGGTCAAATGATTTGTGCCCTATGGAAAGTAGCTCACAATTCTCAAAAAATAAATTTCCTAAAATTCACCATAAAATGTGGAATCATTACATTATTTCCTTTTCCTATATAAGAGTCCAAACGCGACCAGTGGCATGATGTTAGTGTGATTGGTCTCCCTAACACGGTTTCTCTCCTATATAAAATAGTAGGTACTGGACGTGTGTAAGTTCGTATGACAGTACAGTCCTTGAGTGAGGGATTTTCCACTATAATTTCAACACACGTCTGTCGCCCGTGCTAGAAAACGTTTTTGTCCGTTTTCATATTTAACTTGGTGTAGGCCTACACTCTTAAAAATTTACATATCATCCCAGAGCAGAGTACAGGAATGTATAAGGACAAATGTCATGTACATACATACAATACAGTACAGTACAGTACAGTACAATGCATTACATTACATACCATACAAACCATACAATATATTACATACATTCCATACATTACATACCATACAAACCATACAATACATTACATACAAACCATACAATACATTACATATATACTATACAATACATTACATATATATACCATACATTACATTCCATACCAAAAAAACCATACAATACATTACATACATACCATACAATACAGTATATATATATATATATATATACCATACAATACATTACATACAAACCATAGAATATATTACATACATATCAAACATTACATTACATATCATGCAAACCATACAATACATTATATACATACCATAAAATATATTACATACCTTACCATACCATACCATACATTAAATACATACCATACAATATGTTACATACATACCATACCATAGCATACAATACATTACATGCATATCATACAAATATATTACATATGTATATACCATACATTACATTACATACCATACAATACATTACCTACATACCATACAATACATTACCTACATACCATACAATATATTACATACATACCATATATTACATACATACACACAGACACATACATACGTACATACATACATACATACATACATGCCATATATACCATATATTACATTACGTAAGTTACATACCATACCATACAATATGTTACATACATACCATACATTACATTACATATCATGCAAACCATACAATACATTACATATCATGCAAACCATACAATATATTACATACATACCATACAATATATTACATACCATACCATATAGTACATTACATACATACCATAAAATATATTACATACCATACCATACATTAAATACATACCATACAATATGTTACATACAAACCATACCATAGCATACAATACATTACATGCATATCATACAAATATATTACATATATACCATACAATATATTACATACATACCATACAATATATTACATACACACAGACACATACATACGTACATACATATATACATGCCATACATACCATACTATACCATATAAGCAATGCATTATATACATATCATATCATACCATATATTACATTACGTAAGTTACATACCATACCATAGAATATGTTACATACATACCATACATTACATTACATACAAATCATACCATACATTACATACATATATACATACATACATACCATACAATATATTACATACATACCATACAATATATTACTTACATACATACCATACATTACATTACATACCATACATTACATACATACATACATACATACATACATACATACATACATACATACATACATACCACACATTACATACATACCATACCATGCAAACAATGCATTACATACATACAGGAACATGATAGGTAACATGGTAAAAACTAAACTGGTACGAAACGCGCCGTAAAGCGTACAACGAGAATGTGTGCAACATCTTCATAGCAACGAATCTATGGCGTTTCATTTGAAAGAAGTTAAACTCTGTATCGTACCTTTGCTAAGAATGGCCATTTCTGACACGACTTCTAGCAGCTATTCTATCGTATATGTACTACTTTGGTACTGGTTAAATAGAGAAAAAGAGTATCTATCCATGTGTATGGCCTGAAAAGTCTCTGACACGATTTTTAACAAAATGAAGCTTTCGATACGAACTTTGACACAAATGAAATAAAAAAATCCTTTTCGGGAATAACTGAAATACAGAAAATGTTTTAATGAAATTCCCTAGTGTCGTTGCCACGTCTGGTGGGTCAAGAGGGGTGAATGGAATTAAACCGGATCAACTCCAGTACGCATGTGTGGAATTCTGTAGGTAAATTTTATTGGCAACCAACGCGGACTCATCTCATTTTATAGGAAGTTTTAGTATGTTTGGTGTGTACCATTGACACTGTTTTAAGAACATATTAAACTTTTTAATAGATGCAGCAAAGTATTCAAGAAACATCTTTTATGTACTTCTGATAGGATGATGAATACCACGTTTCATATTTCTTTGTTAAACACTGTAATAAGTGACGATACATAGAGAGAAAGCTCCTTTAAAATAAGATATTCTGATTCCATGGAGTATTAGCAGATATAATAAAATTATATCAAAGGTCGAAAATTACAGAATTATTGGCAGAAATTTGTGATCTACTGCGATTGCAGTCAGTAGTAAACAGAAGTGAAATAATGACATTTTTTCACGAAAAATATCTTTCTTTTTTATTCTTAAAAATATTTCAATGGTCCTCGTGAAATTTCAGATACCTGCGAACCTTAGCAAACCTGTTTTGTCAGCCTTTTTAAAGGTATATGCGCTTTAAATCATTGCAGTCCTTGTTGTTTAACTGCATTTTCTGCATAAACTCTGCTCTCGGCTTAGTCGCTCGCATGCTAAGGTTAGTTAGACTTTTATTTCGGTAATATGCAGCGAACTTCGCTAATTCGTCACGCCATGAACTGTTAAAGTGAAGTATTATTACATATAAGCGGTTTAAAGTAAAGTATTATTACATATAAGTGGTTAAAACTTACTTTAATAACCAATATGAGACAAAAAGATGCTGAAAATTTCTGAATTGTTCTTCTTTACGAGTGTTTACTCGTCACAACTGTTCAAAAGTAACTCCCAGAGAGTGTATTTACTGTTGTGGAATGAAGTGGTCATTTCTCAAATGCTATTTTGTAATTATTCCAGGATATGAGGATTGACTGTGTAAATTATTGTCTTCTTTACTCCCCAAGAATGGAAATCACAAGGTGTTACGTCAGGGAACAGAGCGGGTCACTCATTCCCAGTGATAATTCTTTTCTCGATACTTGATGAATTTTGTCCAATAGTACCTTGCTACATATGTCTTCACAGAATCCTGTCGAGAAAAGAGAAAAGTACGGTATTTTTTGGTGAAAAATAAGTAAATTTTCAAAAAATATATATTTAAAATACTCTGTGATAAATGTGGAATAAATTGTATAACTTTTGTGGGTATTTGTGCCCTTATCGGATGTTGAGACGCCATTTATGAACTTCCTGCGATCTGGATTTTTAAATCACACCGCCCTTTGATTGTTGTCTCCGGAACTTCATTTTTTTTTTTTTGCTAGATTGCCAAACAAAAGTTGATATAAATTCTGAACTATTAAAGATACATGCACGAAATTTAGAACACACATTCTCTAGACTATTGGGAAACTTGTCTCTGTAACAGAATTTTCCTTATTGATTTCATTTTAAAAATATGTCTCCCTGTCTGCAAGAAAGAAAATAAAAAAAATTATTAAATTTTGATTGTTTATTTTACAGTACAAATGTAGGGACTAATATCAAAATTCTGTTACAGTCAGTTTGTAGAGCATGCTTTTGCAAGAAAATTGTAACAAAAATGTTGGAATTTATCTTCAAAAATGGAATAGATATATCGGTTTTAGTAAAATCCTGCATTGGGTAGGGGAGACTCGGCTAATTCCGCAATATTAAGAAGTAAATCTATCATATTTTTATCAAAATGTTATTGAAAAATATTATCAAGGTATGTAGACATGGACGAAACCTTTCATTACCAAATGGGATAAAAAAAGTATTAAAATGCAAATATATTTAGTTCTACATACATTATAGTTGAAAAAGAACAACTCGGGTAATTCCGCAACAGTGCGGATAAATCCGCAGTATAATTTGGCTAATTCCACAGTTGTAAATAATTATGAAATACATTATGAAAGTAACAATTTATAGCTAACAATGCTCACTTTCTTCACAGCTGTGTAGCAGAACACGAAAAGCAGCCAACTTACGATGTTTCACTGTATTGCCGACAGAGGTGTCGACCAATATCCTTGATTGTTTTTCTATAGCACTGTAGAGGACATGCCTCCTGTTGACAGCCTCTCAAAACTTATGTTCACGCTATTGTAAAGCGTACTGCGGAATTAGCCGAGTTTCTCCTACATTTTTTTTTATCAAATCTAGCCCCAAAATATTTTGTTTAGTTTAATATTTTTATTTGGTTGGTTGCTATACCCATGAGATCTCTACATACAAAATATTAATATTTTATAGCAAATAGGAAAATAGTTGTAAAAAATACCGTCCTCTTCCCTTCTCAACAAAAAGGGACGCAAAATCATTTTGACACATATATCTCAATATTAATAGTTGGTTAAGTAATAAGGCCTATTATTTTCTTATTACTCATAGCGCACCACAGTTATACTTTTACATCATGGAAAGACCCTTCATTAAGGAAGTTTGATTCCTCAGAGTTCCAACACGTGTCTTTTGGGTATTTATATTGCCTATCCATTGAGAGGAAACACGTTTGTCCGAAAACAGAATCAGCTTAGGTTAATTTAACCGTCATGCACTCCTATTTCATAGCTACTACCAAATTCATGTCTCCTTATTGGATCGCAGGTTCGTAGTCTATATAATATAAAGTAGTATGTTATAATATAAAACATGTCCCAGAAATGCCATTTATTTCTTTCGGTTATATTGTAGACTCCTGTTACACGTGTCATCACCACCATCATCATCATCATCATCATCATCGTCGTCGTCGTCACTCCAAGGCTTAGGCAGTTGCCTGTTCCGACTTCATAATTCATCAACCCAACGTTTTTTAGGTCTCCCGATGTGACGCCTTCCTCTTGTTTGATAATTTCTTGCTAACAATGGATGTCTCTCCTTACTCATTCCATTCATGTGTTCAAATTCACTTTGTCTATAATTCGTGGCTTCATCCAATAAAGGATGTACTTTTAATTCTTCTCTTATATCCTGATTTCTAATTCTATCAAGTTTTATACACCCTTTAACTTGTCTGACGAACCTCATCTCCGCCGTCTGTATTCTAGCTTTCTGTTTTTTCGTTGGAGCCCAAGTTTCACATCCATACAATATTGTGGGAAACGTCATAACTTTATACATTTTTACTTTTGTTTCATTTTTAATTTTATTTTTTAACTTTCCCTGCATTGTTCCACATACCGTCTGAAATTTATCTATTTTAGAACCAATGTCTCTTTCCATATTGTAATTAATATCACAGCCCAAATATTTAAAACTAGACATCTGTTCTATAGTTTCATTTTCCAAAATAATTTTGGATCTCACTGGATGTTTTCCTCTAAATAACATTATCTTTGTTTTTCTTACCAATATCTTTAGATCATAAAATTTACATATTTTAATTCATGCAAAGAGTTCTGTAAGTCATCTTCATTTTTACACGTGTCATGTTGGATGATTATTGAAGGAGTAGCAGAGGTGATGAAAGTTGTGTATAACTAAGGTTTCTTATGTCCGCTGTAATATTTTCATCATATTAATCTTTTTATGTTAATGGGCACCTATCTGTAGGAAGTAACTAAATCATTTAGGGCCAATCAGTGTATTAATGACGTATTTTAAGTCGTTAAAATAACATATTTGAGTCATTCCACGTGAAATCGCACAAAATTATACAAATTTTGACCTTCATATTTCTCATTGCGTTTATATTTTTTTTACCAACTCTATGGGTCTAATAAACCAGTAAGTGTATTTTTATTTCCTCCTAAGTGAACATGTTTTAAAAGTATTACATGTTAAAATTCGTTAAAAATGTCGCACAATGCAACATTTAAAGCGTCATATTTCTGACGATATTGATGTTAAATTTTTTTTGAAAAATGCATTTAAAGGCTTAAAGTACTGTCTTTTATTAAATATTTACTAACTAATTTTAATATAATTATTACAAATTTTTTTATAATTAAATTTTTAAAAGTTTTATACCAATGTGAAATAGCCCTATTAAAAATCTAAAAAAATTCTTACTAGGTGCACTGAAGTATTTTTAATAATTCCAGATAAAATCACAATGGGATCTCCAATAGTTTAATGGAAATTTAATTACTTATGACACAATGTGTAGCGGTTGGTGCAGCAGCAGTGGACGGGAAGCGTTAAAGCGCGCTGGGAGGTTTATCGGCGCTGGATGATTGACTGAACGTTGCAACATTACACCCAGTACGGATCAAGTCACTCGAGGAAACGCTGCTAATTTACTTATTATGATATCTTCAAATATTTGTACATTATGCTTTTTAAATGTTTCTTTTCATTCACACTTTAAATTTCATTCGCCTACCTTCTTTCTTGAAAGAAAATTGTTTTACTAAATCTTTATGAAAGAATGTAATTTTAATGTACCAGTTATTGGTTTTAGATTATGGTATCTGGCCTGCAAATTTTCAGTGTGGTTTTTGTGCTTATTCAATGGACGAAATATAAATTACACGTTAGAAATGTTTTTTGTGACCAATCAGTTTTTTTTTTTTGTGTTGTTATAGGATCTTGTATAGGCTGGCTCTCGTGGCAAGTCTTTTAACACTTCCTCCAATGCCATCACATGGACCTTTACCATGCGGCGTTGCAAAGAAGTGTCATTCAGCACTAGTTCCATAATCGTCTTCATGTAAGCATTTGTTTTTATTTTATTTTTTTTGTGAACTTGATCCATTGGAAAAGTAGATGATTTTTTTCATATCGTTGAATTCTTGCTTTAAGAAATTGATTGCTTCGGATTGAAAAAAGTGAAAGGGATCGGTGTCATGTTTCATGGTTTCAGAGATGACAATACTTTTGTGACGAATTTCTGTATCTCCTTGGAAATATACTACGGAAGGATTATTGTGACTTGGCATATTTTCCAATTCACACCTTGTATTGAATCTTGTATTACAAATGAATAATTTTCAGAAAAGTCTGCAATAACTATGTAATTTTCAGGTTGTACATTTCTTTGCATTCAGTCAAAAATAAAATATGGCTGACTTTTGAAGGGATGACGATGCATCTTCTACATGAAAAACTTTACATGCTAGGGAGCCTTTTACCTTTTTGAAACTTTTCACGGAAGTATCGTTTTTGTTGTAGCTTTCTTTTCTTGATAGGGGATTCAATTGACATCAAACTCTTGTTCAATTCCTCAATATTAGTGATTTCTAGCACTGTATCCATAGAACTACTAGAAGAAGAACTGGGATAATCACTTTCTCTGTCCGCACTTTCATTTGATTCATGTTTATTAATATCACAAGAACTACTGGCTTCACATATAATTTCACCTGACCTATCCGGAAATTGATTGATTTTTACGGAACAAATCACATATTTGCACATTCAAAGACTTCTTTAAATTGAGCTTTATCAATTAGTCGCGACGTACGCGTCTTAGTGTACTTTTTCTTTTAAAAGCATGATTAGGAAGGTAAATGGATTTAAACACTTGTTATATATTACGCGATCTTTACCGTCACTCATGTTGTATAGAAGTCACGTCACTCCATGAAATTCAAGCACAAACTGATTATTTTTTTCTTCTGTATTTTGTCTCCTGCCATCTGTTTACTGCCATAAAGTTTACTGCCTTACACAGCCTTGCTATAATCAAACACTTGGCTATATTACAGTATAAACATACCGCACTATGAAGGGCTTCCCCTCTTAGCTGAGCTGACAATAATAAAGTAACTTTAGATAAGATATTTTCTGTTCCTTAAGGTATTAATCATTTGATGATTAGTATGGTGACATCAGATGCAACGGGGGATTTCGTGAAACTTTCCCCGGGCAGACTTCTAGCCTATGGCTGCAAGCAGTTCATTATCTGGGCATCGCGAGCGCGTGCATGCCTCCGGAAAATAAATTGTTACAAATGTATGGGTGCCGATCCCATATTTATAAATCCAGTAGTTTACAGATAATATATCAGCGAACAAGTCTGTATTTTTTCCGACTTTAACTTGGCTATTTAATATAGTAATTTTACTTTGAAAAAGAAACGATTAAAAAATAGGCCAAATTTTAAATTTATTTGTGATAGTCCTAAAGTAATAAAAAGTGTTGTATTTAGTCTTTCAAATGCGCCAAACCACAAATCTCAATTATATGTAGACACAGAGTTCCAAGTGAGTTTATGTAAGAGTGCGCGCATAATTTGCGTAACTTCAAATAGTCATAACTACACAAATAATTAATAATTGTGAAAATAAAGCAATATGGGTCTCCTTATTTGATGTCTGGAATTCATGAAAAAAAAATTCGACCATTTCCGAGAAGGTCGTGTTTTATTGCTGTGCGATTTGACGTGGAATGATTCATTTACCCATTTCTGAAGGCGTAATCTTGGCTGCTTATTCCAATAATGTTGACAGTTTTCTGGGAGACGCATGCATATATATATATATATATATATATATATATATATATATATATATATATATATATATATATGCGCTGAGAATGACTTACAGTACTTCATTCTTAAATTAATGAAATTATAAGCGTGTGACAAATTAATTTATATATCGATCTGTTACTTTATTTGTTATGCTTTCATCCCTCTTTCGTTTTTCATTTTTAAGTTACACTATTCGTTCAATAATTCGTTCATTCTTTTATTCTTTTTCATTCGGTTTTATTCCATTAATCACCTTTTCGGTTATTAGTTCGTTCTTTATGTTTATTTCTTCGGTCTTTCGTTGATTCGTTCTCTTTATTTGTTCGTTATTAGCCTACTTCTTTTCGTATATTAGTTCCTTCATTCTTCCATATATTCATTTCCACTTCAGTTTGTTCGTTTGCTCGTTTTACCGATATGCTCAAAATTATCAACAAGTTCTTAAGGACAACAGAAATAACCTTGCTTTGATAAAGAACGTGTGAATACAAATTTGTTGATGAGAATGTACCCTAATGAATGTAAACTTTATATTAATTATAATTTAATAGGTAATTTGCTAGACCAAACTAACTATTTAAGACATAACTTTGACTTACAAAAGCTGTTGAATTAAGAAACTTGTATTATTTTACAGCTTAATTGCTTCACTACACAGGAGTTGATATCGTTTTTGTTAAGGTTAAACGCTAATTCCATTTCTGCTTTAATCGGACCAAATACAATTTTCACTCTTTCCCCACCCCAGACACAATGACATCTACTCCAGTCCCTATTCCACGTATTTCTCGGACTAATTAAAACAGAGTTGTAGCTTCTATTAACACCTACTTGCCTATACTCTTATGCCCTCACACTCTCGTAATTCTGAACAGAGAGTAAAGCTTTTACTATTGGTGAGAGCCCACCCAAGTGTCGTATAAAAGTAGGGAGGGAGTCATCACTTCCTGTGGAATAGACTTTTGTTTGGTTTTCTTGCATTTAGCCCTTCCCACCTTCCCCACTAAACCGACTTAGGAATTATTGCTCCCTCACGCACCTAAGTTGTATTGCTTTTAGGGTCAAGTCCCTTGAGATACGTAGTACAGGGTATGAGGTCAGAGATGCTATATATAAAGGTCACTTGCTGTTTTTAAACACGTGAGACACGTCAACGTACTTACTTCTTTTTTATAGAATCCATTAAAATATTTGAAGCAAGTTTTGAGAATTTTGTTTTTAAATCTTTGCTTGGATAAAGAAATAAATTCCGAAATCTTCATATACATAACCAGCAATGAAATAAGTCCAAATTACATCACTTACGAATAGAAAATCAGTAAAGTGAGTAACTTCAGAAATGTCATATCTTCATATACTATCCTTCTCATGTCATTACTCTTAATTATCCGAATGCCATGAAATTTGTACCACTTGAAAATAGCGATTTTTCGTAACCACGCAAATGGAAAGAATACAAATGTATTTACAGTTAAAATAAATTTTGTTACAGAATTATAAAATATTTCGTATTGTATAGTTATTGTTACTTATGAAACATACGCACACTAATAGATTCGGTTTTGACACCAGAAATATTATTGTGCCTATCGATACTACCTATTACTATCATTCATTCATTCATTCATTCATTCATTCATTCATTCATTCATTCATTCATTCAGTGTTCTACCCAAGGGCAGATCTTTCACTGCAAACCAAGCTTTCTCTAATCTTTCCTATTTTCTGCCTTCCTCTTAGTCTCCACATATGATCCATATATCTTAATGTCGTCTATTTGTTTATTTCAGTAGGTTATTTTACGACGCTTTATCAACAGCTTAGGTTATTTAGCGTCTGAGTGAGATGAAGGTGATAATGCCAGTGAAATGAGTCCGGGGTCCAGCACCGAATGTTACCCAGATTTGCTCATATTGGGTTGAGGGAAAACCCCGGAAAAACTTCAACCAGGTAACTTGTCCCGACCGGGATTCGAATCCAGACCACCTGGTTTCGCGGCCAGACGTGCTAACCGTTACTCCACAGGCGAGGACAATGCCGTCTGGCATCTGATATCTTCTACCCCGAACTCTTCTCGCGTTCACCATTTCTTCCAGTGCATCCTTCAGTAGGGAGTTTCTTCTCAGCCAGTGACACAACCAATTCCTTTTCTTCTTCCTGATCAGTTTTAGCATCATTCTTTCTTCACCCACTCTTTCCAACACAGCTTCATTTCTTATTCTGTCTGTCCACTTCATTCGTTCAATTCTTCTCCACATCCACATTTCAAATATTTATATTCGCCTCTCTTCACTTCGTCGTAATGTTCATGTTTCTTCCCCATACAATTCTACACTCCATACAAACAACTTCACTAATCTCGTCCTTAGTTCATTTTCCAGAGGTCCGCAGAAGATGCTCCTTTTTCTATTGAAAGCTACCTTGGCCATTGCTATCCTCCTTTTGATTTCCTGGCAGCAGCTCATGTTACTGCTTATAATATTAAGCCATTACAAATCCTGTCACTGTTAGTACTTCTCTTATAACTGCAGCTATTGTCACTGATATTGTATCTCTCATTACTAATACTGTAGTTTGTTCTATTTTCTTTCTTTTCCACTCCATTACTATTTCAAAGCCCAAACGACGTTGGTGGCTATGCCTATATTATCCCATATTGCTATCTCTGCAAGTTGTTTTTTTCCCTCAATAGCATTGATTCATTTTAACGATTTTATTTTTCACAAAAATCCGAAAGTATAACTAACCTTCGAAATGTTGTAACAACTTTATATGCATTACCAGTATCAACAATGTAAAAAAAATGAGAGGGTGTTTATGTAACGAAACGTTACCAGATTATTATGCAGGAAGATGTAAAGATATTGGTAGACATAAATGCGGCAATTTGGGTATTGTAGAGAATACTGTGTGTATATTATAATCTGCAAGCTATAAATTAAATAGGCTAATAGTTAACGTTTATGGTGATTTAACATACATTTATGAAAGGGAACCGGGGACTGAGAATAAATATGGACAAAACTAACTATATGGCAATTGTTAATTATGAAGTACATTATTTAATTACTGTAGAATTGATTAAATACTGTGTGAAATTTAAATATGTAGGAATCAAATTTACAAAAGATGGTCGCTTTGAAACAGAAATTATACAAAAGATAGGGAAGGGAAGGTCAGTAATAAGAAGGTTGATCGTCATAGGATAAACATATTTTAAAACAAGAGAGAGAGAATGTGTGTTTTGTGTGCGTGCCTGTGTGTATCACTAGTTACAAGTGTTACAGTTTATAGAGCAGATTTATGGATATTAAACTCAAAAGTTATATCTAAACGAGAATTTACAGAAATATACTTCCTCTAAAAAGTGTGCACGATGTTTAAAATTGGATAAAATAACAAATGAGCAAATGATGGGAATGATTGGTTACCAAATTTTTGTATTTTACTATAGCCATAGTAAACAATTGAGTCGCTATGATCATATCTAGGGTGATCAGATTTACATCCATAGAAAAGAGGACACAAAACTTCAAAAAACGAGAACATTTTTCGAAATTAGAGGACAGAAAATATGTACTTAGATTTAGGCTTGGGTCTATATTTACAGTATAGATTTAGGCTTATATCATACTTAAAAGTATGTTAATATCTATTTTATTACAAAATAATTACGAAAAAGTTAATCATAATGATTTTACAGTTAGCTACATACGAAAGTCAAGGGAAGTATAATTATTAAAGAGAGCAGAAAATATCTATCTGGTTTACATTCGCATCTCGATCTCTCGATTTACTAGCTACCTCTGAGCAACGATCATAACAAGAAGGAGCAAAGAGAGTTATGATCGTTGGCGAAGAGTACATTCCGTCGATGCTGCTGCCACCTACAGGCAAATTACTTGAAAATGCGTCAAATCAGATAATTTCAAAATATCAAGCATACAAGTTACGAAAAGGAGGACATTTCTTGATTTTTAAAAAATCCGCCCTGATCCCGGACAGAGGCCTAAAAAGGAGGACATGTCCGGATAAAAGAGGACGTCTGGTAACCCTAATCATATCCGTGAATGGAGAACGACATATTACGAGGACAGATATTGGAACTGACATATAGGAAAGGAGATGAGGTGAAGACCACGAGCAACATGAATGTAGAAAATTGGTGAATAAATTCAACATAAAGGATTACTGTAGGAGGGTGGAGACTGAGAAAGTAGACGAGAGTGGAGGAGTAACATTTGGACAGAAAGATGATTGAGCATTGTACATTAGTTATTATTATCACTGTTGTCACAGACCAGTGATGTCAAAGCAAGTGCACTTTTCTGACCTTGACGTCGTGCGCGGGCATCAAGCGCTAAGTAGAGGAAGGGTTGTGTATATGATTAAGCAGCCTGTTGGCTTAAGAAAACAGTGGTGCACAAACTTCAAACGGAAATTGAAATGTTATGTCGTTATTTTTATATGGCTTCTTTCTGTTTGATATTATATATATTGTGTGTAAAACAAAAGTACTAATATGTATTTCTTAATATTGCAGTTGTGTTTTAAATGTTAATAACATAATAAAAAGTTAAGAAGGAATATTCACATAAATTCCATAGTAGTACAGCTATAATGGATGGAGCACATCATTCATAAAGAAAGTGATATCCTCTCTCCAAAAAAAGGGATTGAGTATGGTATTATAATTTGGAGTTGATATTGATGGTACCTTTAGCCTTATAAAAGTAATCAATAAACTAATCAAAACAATATTACAGTTCAAAGCAAAGTTACCTAGGTACTGTATATGTTTGAATTGTAACTAATATTCCATAACAAACCTCTTATCGCATTATGCTTTTAAGGTGATATTGGTGAGCAACTTAATATCATCAGAATATTAAATTATTTTCTCGAAATGTGCTGAAGCAACAGAGCTTACATTTTTACAACACATCTTTTGCGTATGATGTAACAGTAGTTGTTTTGTTAATTAATTTCCTTACAAACAATTTCCATGCGAATATTTTCAAAATTTTCAATACATTATCTTCAATAATACGTATTTACGGTATATTAGATTTACGAAAACATTCTGTAAGGCTACTAAATAAATAGGTTTATATCTGAAAATTACATTTTTCTATAAAAAAAGTTGAGAAAATATTTATTTTTAATAAAAAAAATCAAAATAATGCACTTATACTTCTCAGATAAATCTAAAAATTAACATGGATACAGTTTTAATAAGTTCTCTTCTCTTTATCTATTGAATCAGTGCTGGCCATACTAAATACAGCTCGACCAAGCGGCATATACTACCCCTTTCGTCTGTCTCTTTCCTTTCCGCTGTAAAGCGCTCAGGCTCTCCTGAGCTCTAAAGCGCGCGCTTGCTCCTATGGGCATCAATTGACATGACTGTCGTAGGCTTACAACAAAATGGTAAGGCGATCTCTTTCTGGGCGTAATAGGCAAGTGGTGTAATTACTATTGATGGTTAAAGAAACGTACTATGTTAGTACAAGTTGAACGACGCTGTTATACTCGTATTTGATGACCTATGCAAATACAGATAGATACTAAATAAACACTTGAACCCCACGTGGAATCGATATGACTGTTAGTTTTCCCATCTAAGACAAGAAAGGAAATTATGGTCATCAGACAAACAATCATGTTCTAAATGGGAATTGAGTACAGGGTCTTAGATTTTGCGAAGTTTTAAAAGTTGTAGCTTAAATAGGCCTACTGCATGAACGTCACTTAACTCATAATAAACTAGCAATAAAATTTCATTATTACTCGAACAGATGATTAAGGGTGGTTCACAATGAACCGGAAACGGAAACGGGAACGGAAATATTGTTAAAATAAACGTATATAAATGTAGGCATTCACAGTCAACTATTGTGAATGCTCACATTTAAATACATTTATTTTTATATTTCCGTTCTCGTCGTTTCCGTTCCCGGTTTATTGTGAATCAGCCGTTACTATAATCATTCTCTTCCCGTTGACACAAACTAACTTAAGAGAAATGATTTCTTGTATATTTTGTCGGAAACCAGTAGTCCAGGATTCTATTTCCATCCCCAGATGTAGCTACCTGCTCTCCATTGTTCGTTCTATTCAAATGAAGAGAATAAATTTGCCTAAGTAAACACGATGCAAAAAGCTTGAGATACCTACATAAAATATGAATTTCTGCGAAACATCTGCTTCCTTGACCATGAGAATTCATATACATGAGAGAAAATACCGTTGAAACAGTGCCGAAGATATATTGGTTGTGTTTCATTAAACAAGAATGGAGGAGATGAAGGGTATTCCCTTAGGGACGGACTTCTCCATTCCTCTGAAACTGAGAGCTTCTTTGATTATTTCTGCTCAAAGAGTAGGCACAATCTCATTGTAATATATTGGATATTCAACGATGCAGCAACCGAGAAGGAACAAAGTGGGGCCCATATTTCACTGAGAAATCCGTTTCGAATGTGATATTTTAAAGGGATAAGAAAGTAGCGATATGTTCCTCTGAAACTATTGTCAGTGGTGACAAATATCGTAGTTAAGAAATTTGCAACAACCTATTACGTTATATTTACTTTCGTACTTCGAACAAGAACTTGTGAAGAAATATCGAATGCAATTTTGAGTTATATAAATTATTATTTATTTTTATTTATTTATCTGTTGTTGAACATAATAGGCAAAGCCCAATTACAATGTTCAAGGCTGACAAACTAATTTATAAAAAACAAACAAGGAAAAGGAAACATACATTTATTAAAAACTGAAACAAAATAGAAAAAAAGAGAGAGAGAGCGAAAAATTGAAATCTGTTTGAAAGTAGCTTCAAATAACTAACAACAATATTCTGTAAAATATGATAACAAATAATTCTGTATTTAGAGAAATTCATACTCAAAATATCGACATTCGGATGAGGATGTAATTTATTGTATAATATTAACATTTGGAAAACTGGGGAATTTTGTGGGATTCAGTTTTTGCCCTTGATATGAAAAATAAATTTCGAAATTTTGTATTAAGCTTAGGTGCATATAATGTTATATAATAAAATAAATCAACACAGTCCAACGTATTGTTAATAATTTTATAAAGAAAGTTTAAAGATTGACAATTTCGTCTAATTTGCAAACTAGTGAAATGGAAATGTTGAAGCATTGTAGCATAACTCTCATAAGTAGGATAATTGTTAATAAGTCTGTAATATAACCATTTTATAAATTTATTTTGAATTTTTTCTAGTAATAGAATATATTTGTTAGTAACTGGGTTCCAGATAACAGCAGCATACTCTAATTTATATCGAACGATGGCATTATACAAAATTATTATAGTTTTGACTTTAAATTTACAAGAATTTCTCATAACAAAACATAAACTTTTATAGGACAAATTAATATTATTAATAAGACTATGAAATGTAAAATACCTAAATCTTTATGTTAATTTTCTGCTGGTTAAACTTTTGCCTCTGTTTTATATGAAAATTTAATTCTATTTTTCAATCTAGAAAAGTTCATATGTATACACTTATTAATATTAAATATGTAAGTTTGCAATATATTTTTGAAGTAGCTTACAATCTGATATAGTTTTGATTTCTTTATACAATTTTATATCATCCAAATAATAAAATTTTATAATGTTGTACACAACTCACAATATTATTAACAAACAATAATAGTACATTATGCAATTAGCCTACAATGATAGTAATTAAGACGCGAGTATGTTTTTTTATGAAACGAGCGCAAGCGAGTTTCATAATTTTCATACGAGCGTCTTAATTACCATTATAGGCAAGTTTCATACGACTTTTTATGCTCGACCATATTTCTAACTTCAAATTATTCAGAAGTATTCATTTTATTCGCATCTGACTGGAGAGGGGAAGTGACCTTGTGCATAGCTCGTAAATTGTGAGATGTGCGCAGACGCGAAAGTATTGATTTTTTCCGAGGAACAGTAATGTCATTGACGTTGATATAATCTAGAGAATAACATGAACTGATTTTGATATAACCTGGAAATTGATTTAGAATTGAAACACGAGATTACAAATTGAATTTATTTGAATATTATTTACAATTAACGCTAATTATTATAGTAACAGAACATAACCTTCTGCGACAGTATTGGATTTCCAGCCTCCGTGACGTTTCCCTCGTTGTCTTTCGATTGCATATCCGAGAATAATCGAAAACCTGAACTTTAATGAATAGGTGTACTTTAATGACATGCATCAAAGGACTGCTACCAGGTGTATAATTACTACATTTCGGTATGGTCGAGCATAAAAACAATAACGGGCCAAGATTGGAACCTTGAGGCACACCAGAATTTACTGTGAAAGGGTTAGAAGTATGTCCATGAAAGTTCACAACTTGTATTCTTATTATTCTACAGTACATCTCACTTGGCTATATGCCAGAGAAAGAACAATAAAATTGTTTGTATGCATATGAAGTCTGACTAGTGTAATATGTAGCTAGTCGGTGATGTATGCAATGGAGGAGGAAAAAGAACTGGCCACCCTATCCCATTATCCCCTGCCTAGTTGCCTCATACGTGGTGCCTTCTTGGTATCACTTGTGAGATTCAGACCTTTCTTCGGACAGTTGATTAAACAACAACATATGGATAGGGCGACCGGTTAGCTCACAAACATTTTGGTGAGCGCGGATAAAAATGTTATTTTTTTTCCCTTCCACCATGTTAATAATGTCAAAAGAAGTGCTTATACAAATTTTGGCCACTCGACCGCAATTACGAGGGCCGTAAAAATAGGTTCGCCAGGGGGCCGTTAACAGAAAGGAAACACAATTTCATTGGAAAAAATTATTGGAATAGACACAGCAATTGTTGAGCAATTTTTCACACAGGAATTGAGACATTTGTCACATCATGGAATCGACAGAGAGGTGCAGACGGCTGTCAAACGCTTGTTCCGATCCCTGGAGGCTGACTTCTACGACACAAAAATTGATCACATGGTATGACAAATGTCTCAATTCCAGTGGTGGATAAGTTGACACATAGCGCAACAACTGCTGTATCTGTTTCAATAAATCTTTCCATGCAATTGTGCTTTTTTCTATAAACGGCTCTAGGAAAAATCTCATTCTGGACGGCCTCGTAGTTGCACTTCTTTTGATATTATTAACATGGTGGAAGAAAAAAAATTTACTTTTTTATCTGCCACTATCAGAATGTTTGCTTGTCAGCCGACAGAGCAAGTCGTTATGAACTCTAATGTTCCTTGTTCAGTCTCGGATAGTGACGATGCTCAAATCAACCTCCTATTAAATTGCGTACCGACGCGACTACACTACCTCATTCTAGGTACAAGAGACTACATTCTCCCAAAGATTCTTCAGAAACAATTTATAGTGGACTGTTGCACCGTATCGATTGAAGTTGTTCTGTAGGAAAATACTGAAATTCATAACACCTATTGGAACACATTAATTTTTAAATTGGGTCAATTACGAAGCTTCATCAACTGCGATGGTTATCTAGCTATATGTATATATATATGCTAATTTGAATTAGTGGTAATAGAAATTACGGGAAGAACGGATTTTAATGAATGGCCCCTCATTTGGAAGCTTGACATCCAAGGATATGCAGAAAAATAGTAGTTTTCAGTGAAATGTCAATTTTCTTACATAATATTTGTATTTTCCAAAATTCATCTGTCGTCAATTTTGAGAGCTAATGGCTTTTCTGAATAAGACAAAACCACTGCCTGCTGGAACGCGTAAGCAGCCATAGGATGCTATCCACAAAACACATACTAAATAAACTTTATCACGAAGGCTATGACCTAAAGGATTGACAATATATTTAAAACTCATAATCCTAATATTTCGATCTTCATTTGTGTATTTTTTTTAAAACTTCTCTATATAGGTTATTAAACATTTCAACACTTATTAGGAAGATTATATCATCAATTTACATTTCTTAATTTCTGTTGTGTAATTTTGTGAGTATAACTATGTACTGGATATTAAAAACTATAAAACATAAGGTGTACTATCGGTACCATTAAAAATTAAATATTATTATAGTTAATTCCATATCACTATTGATATGGAATTTGGAATGGAGTTTAACTGAGGGGGGGTATGGATGGCTCAACACTGCGACCTATTTAGATCTATTGCGCTAACCCTCGATATGGAATGAGTTGCGTGCCACAGATCCCCTACACCGTAATCACATGACTCCCTTAACGACCAGTCCCTACAGCCGACAGAATCCATATATCATTCCTGCTTCGGCAAATTCCCCCAAGGCCCCCCCCCGTCGGTCCGAGGCGAAACTCCTCCCCCGAGTAGGTGCCATTGTAGAAGCCATCCAACGTCGCTTAACTACATTCCACGGAGGCCGGTCGAGAGAGTCAGCAGCTTCGGGAGGCAGCCGGTAGAGTGATCTGAAAAACCAGAAACGGGATGATGAGGAAATGATGATGGGGGGGGGGAGGAAAGGAAGTGACGAAGATGAGTGGGGTTCCAATCGCCTGATAAAGTTACCTCATATTCATACATGGGAGTGCGGGAATAACCCCGAAAAAACCTCTCCCAGGTAACTCGTCCTGATCGGGAAATAATACTATTATTAATGATATGAAAGTGAAATCTTTTGAGTTTATGTAAGTATACTTAGAGAATATCTTAAATTAGATCTTAATTTATATAATTTTCGAAGTACAGACTGTACAGTACATTTATGTATTAGAAACCACACAAAGTACATAACAAAACAATATTGTTATTAGATATGAATTACTTTTATAGTTATTAATCAAATGATGTGAGTTTTTCTTGATAGTTAATGGTGTAATGGTGGTGCGGTGTTGATATTTATATGTGTGATTCTCTAATTTGCCTAGGTAGTAGTGCAGTACTATAGTAGTGGTATTAGTAATTGAGTCATGCTTCCTATTTTAGCTTTGTCTTTAAAATACATCGGAATTAATTTCATTTTCTTGGATTTAATCGATCAGATTAATTGAAGAGTCCACTGCAAGAATGATGGATGTCATTTGGAATACATTTTGCAGGAGAAGCAATTGAAAGTTTGAAATGCTTAGCGCTCAAAGCTTAACTGTGATTTTCCGATCATTACTGGACAATAACTATCAGTTTTAATGCCATATGACTCTCTATGTACATTCTTTATGTCTTAAGCTATGCATTGACAGTCTTGGTTCATTTTCAACAAGAAAGGGACATCCATCATTCTTGCAGTGGACTCTTCAATTGTGATCGCTGTCAAACAACATTTTGCTGTAGGAAGAATAACAGGCCATTTCGCTACTTGCTCCCATGATGAGGTAGTTTATTCCCCATATTTTACGGAACGAATGAAACACTGAAAAAACTAATGATTTACGATGAACAATTTTATTTAGGACGAATATAAGATTATATAACTCTGCTGTCGCTTCATTTGCCACGTTTCAGCAATAAACTCCCTAAAAATCTATAAAACGTATACTGTTGAAATTACAAGGGACGATAAATAAAAAGATTTACATTTGTGAACTTCTGCCAATAACAATTCATTACGAGCTTAAGGCCAATTTTACGTGTTGTATTTTAATTTTCTAACGAGTTGAGCTTGCTGTCATATAGTCAGCATGAAGTAGAAACTTCATTTTGGACAACAAACTCAAAGGAACACAGATATAGTCTACGAACTCCATTTCTTCAGGTTTTGATCTTAAATTTCGATCCGCTTTTCATTAAATATAAAAAATCTTTAAGGATAATTTAAATAAATAGATAAAACTTAAATTCTGCAGTGAGTTACTCCTGACATTCTGTGTCGAAACTAATAAAAGAGACAAAGGATGAAAAGTAATAAAATTCAAGCTGCAGAAATTACTTTTCAGGAGCATAATGGTATGAATAACAATTAAATAGAAATCAACTAAAGTAGTAAAAACAATAAAATTAAGGTAGGTTTCCTTACTGGCATAAAGGAAATAGTTCGGAATGGACCTACTTCTAGAAAAACTGTTAAATTACCAGCAAGAAGGAGAAAGGGACCTCAACGTCCTAGGAAGCGATGAAGTGCAATACCAAAAGACTTCAGATGAACAAAACTTAACTGCCGCTCTCGCTGGCTGTTTTCGCTGCATTTATCTTTCGAGTCTCGGCTCGTCATTCTCGTGCGCTTCGAGCCTTGCTCGTCATTCTCGAAATAGCATTAAGTCGGCTTGGGAAGATTTCGTAACTTTGAATGACATACATCATTGAAATAAATAACATAAATTTTTAAGTGAGAGAAAAAGACAAAACAGAAGAGTGTCTTAGTTATCAAAATGTTCTGATTCTATTATGTAATATTACCTATGGTTATATAAATAGAATAAACAATTCTCAAATAAATTTGCATTTCTTACTTACTTACAAATGGCTTTTAAGGAACCCGAAGGTTCATTGCCGCCCTCACATAAGCCCGCCATCGGTCCCTATCCTGTGCAAGATTAAGCCAGTCTGTATCATCATACCCCACCTCCCTCAAATCCATTTTAATATTATCCTCCCATCTACGTCTCGGCCTTCCTAAAGGTCTTTTTCCCTCCGGTCTCCCAACCAACACTCTATATGCATTTCTGGATTCGCCCATACGTGCTACATGCCCTGCCCATCTCAAACGTCTGGATTTCAAGTTCCTAATTATGTCAGGTGAAGAATACAATGCGTGCAGTTCTGTGTTGTGTAACTTTGCATTTCTAAGAAACATAAAACATGACATTAATATATTTTTACTTGAGATTGCACACTTGATCTTAAACATATGAAAAGAAAATTCCTAGCCTTTTAATAAGGCCCTAGTAATTAAATAAAGACTGGAGAACGGATTATTATACACTGAAAGGTAGAGATTGATGTTTCAAATAGGCTACTTAATAGTTTATGCATATGTAACAGTTGCCAAAGTAGATAAAAGTTCAGTGAGGTATAAACGCTTCTGACTTCGTGACTTCGGGAAATGATCAACATCGAGCATCGCAAGACTCGGTAGTCTTTGCGTCAAGGACGCGACGTAATACAACATTGTCGTGCGGGTTTTCGGCTTTGCAGGCGTTGTTAGTCTCACTTTCTCGATCGTTGTTCATCTCTAGAAAAGACACTACCGGTATAATCTAATCCTCCGTAAGTGTTTACAATCGCTGTGTGTTTGCCCACAGGATTAAAATGGCCACTATTAAAACCTCAAAAGGGAAATCGGAATGAAATTCTCTACCGGTACTTTAATTGATCTGTATAAATATTAAAACAGCCTTAAGTTAACATACATTATTTGTAGGCCTATATAATTCTACCCTCTAGTTATTTCCATAAGCAATTGCGTACACAGTTCATTAAGATTCAGAACACCATCATATCAAAGTGACGGTTGAAACCAGAGTAACCAATAAATGGCAAACGCTGTGATAGAACTTGCTCGGTGATTTTAAATGTTGTTTCTGAAATCAACATTCCCTTCCGATCCACCACGTCTTCGTAAGTTTTTCTTTCCTCCGTAATTACATTTCTCTAATGCCGCCAGCGAGCAGAAATTCACATCTCTAATCCTTTCCCGCTCTCTCTTTTTACTGCAAAGCCTGAAGAGTGTCTGCCAAGATAACACGAAAAGAAAGATCATAAATTTACATTACAAGTTTGATTTTCCCAGAAGCATTGAGAAGATTAAAGAAGATGTTACTTATTTTGCAATTGTGTCCCTTCATGTATAGACAGAGAATCAAATAAAATTCGATTCTTTGAATAGAATATTCTAAGGATGTTGTCAAGACACCTACAAACTTGAAGTAAAGGATAATACTGATATTATATCGACTCCAAATTTTTGTACGCAATTACTTGTTCCTCCAATAAACTATGACAGAATGTGATATACTTCAGCACTACCAGTGCAGATTGTGGGAAAGATTGTCAATTTTTCTAGTTGGTTACGTAACGACGCTGTATCAACTAATAGGTTATTTAGCCTCTATGGAATTGGTGATAGCAGGATGTTATTTGGCGAGATGAGGCCAAGGAATCACTGTAGATTATCTGAAATTCGCCTTACGGTTGGAGAAATCCTCGGAAAAACTCAACCAGGTAATCAACTCATACGGAAATGGAACTCACGTCCCCAGGCGCAGCTCCAGTTCAGCAGACAACACGCCTGCCGCCTGAGCTTCGTCGGTGGCCTTTCATTTTTTAATTGTAGTGTTATAATATGTTGTCACAATGAATACGATAGTTTTACTTTTATAGTACATTTTTCCTTATGACATTCGTACAAAATGAATTGTATTTTATCGACTTCCTTCATTCAATACAAATTTGTAATTACATGTAAACTACGGATACTGATTTATAACATAATGTACTCTTATTGTATTTGGTTATTTCAGATAGTTTCCATTTTTATCGCATTTGAAATTTAATCAATTTTTTATTTGCGTAGCACATATTTCACTTTATGAAGTATCTAATCGTTGAAAGATTTTTAAAGCCTTGGTTTTTCTGAACCGACGCATGCGAGGTGCGAGGCACGTCTCGCACAAATCCGGACTACACGAGAAATAGTGAGTGCTTCTATAGCTGTGAGATGCGAGGTCTGCGCACCTTGCAGTTATAGAAACCACTCATTATCTCTCGTGTAGTCTGGATTTGTGCGATTGGGCCTCGCACCTCGCATCTCACATGAATCGGTTCAGAAAAACCAAGACTTTAACCCTTTGCAGCGTAGTGGTTGTTCAGAAGAACCACAGCTTTGTTTATTTCCGTACAATTATAGCACAAATGTTCCACCATGTAACCATCTCTTGAGGATACATAGAAGTGCTGTCTGTGTTTTGAAATTGTGTGCAGAGTTAAAATTTTGGAAAAAAAAAAATTGATCGAAGCTTTGTTGGGATCCATGTTATGAAAAACAAAAAAATACATTTGTGCTGAAAACAGTTAAACAATAACGCAATCACGGTAGGTGCGTTTGTCTGCTGATCCGTAGTTGACTCGGGCGTAGGTTCGATTTTCGCTTGTTCTAATTATATGGTTATATTTATTACGATGTTTTACTCAACTGTAAGGTTAATATCATGTAATCTCATGGCTAATCCTCAGCCTTGCCTGGCCATATAATACCATCTCTTTATAATGAATACTATCTAATATATTTTCCCCCTTTTACATATAAAGGTCTCTAAGGCTAGCACCGCAGCTTCCAATGGACTTACTGTGCCTTACTACTCCATTACTTATGAATGTTTGTTGAAGTCCAAAAGGCAGCTTTCTTCCTAGATTTTGAAAGTCAGGTATGGGTTGCCATCTGCTTATTTAACTATATAGGATTCAATATTATTAATAAGGGATCACTGAAAATAATGAAGAGGAGTAATAATAAGAATAATTTATTATTATAATAATACACTCAACGTTTTCTTTAATTGATTATCAACTACGAGGTTATTTAGCGTAGATGGTATTGGTGATAGCGTGATGATATTCGGCAAGATAAGTCCGAAGACTCGGCATAGATTACCTGACATTTTCCTTACTGTTGGAGAAAATCTTGGAAAAACCGAAACAGGTGATCAGTCCAAACAGGAATCATACCGCGCATGGGAGCAACTCCAGATCTGTAGGTAAGCGCCTTTGCCGACTGATATACGCCGATGGCTTACACCAGGGGCCGTCAGCACAGAGCACTCCGTAGCTGTTAGCGGGTATGCTCTATTTCGCCCTGTTGCACGACGGTGCACACCGGACAGCTCCGCGTACCCTTTGCACATTTCAGCGAGTGCTGACGACCACTGGCTTACACCCAATGTAATCAAACAATTTTTACATAGCAAAGCATTACAAGCAGAAGGATAATTTAATAAATGAGATTATTATAAATACAGACAACCATCTATACAAAACAGTCGGTTAATATTAGTTTTAAAAATAGCCTCCCGTCCACATTGTAATATTTGTCCTTTGACAAGACATCACTATATGCAGCCGATGGCAGTATTTTCTCAGACAGCAAACACGTCGCATTCCAACAAATTGATCTGCACAAAACATTAAAACTGTGGATATATAATTTATTTTCCCGAAATCTGACATCGGCTGGAAACAGTTTTGGATTTTCATAATACACACTAGCTAAATAGGCCTATATAAAGACGTACTTACATAACAACACCCGAAGTGAGACAAGTGGCCAAGAGGCTTGGAGCTCACATATTCAGTTTTTCACAGCCCCAACTCCCCCCTTGCAAGGACGTGTTTTCACGTACCTTTAAAGCTTCTCCTAGCACTTCCCCCTCATTCATTCATTCATTCATTCATTCATTCATTCATTCAACAAAAATACATTTTGATTTGTTCCACATCTTAAACCTTCATTGCTAATGTAAGATTTATGGAATACAATACCTGAAATGAAATACTGCATTGTTAATAAACTTCAGATAAGTCCAAATAAATCGAACATAAGCAGTGATCTTGTCTTCTTTTAAGCATAAATATTTTAAAGAACAAAAGTAGGTGCCACAGTAAGCCATAAAGAGGACCAACTTTGAACTAGAAGGACAGAAAATGGCATGTCAAAGTAACTCCAAAACACGGGGCTACTTTGACACCAATAGAAGGAAAGTTTTTATATATCTATTATTATTTTTCGGAAATTATACTATTATAGGTTCGTAGCCGAAGGATATTCGGTGTTATTAAAAACATTGTGCAATATGTCAACGAAAGTTATATTAAAAAAAACTCTTAAATTATGTCACAGTAGCCCCGGTTTCCGGTACTGTGGTTTCTTCAGACTCGTGCCATCTGTACGCCAGTCACAACATTACATCACGTTGATACCGTTTTGGTTAATGCTACTGTAATGGTAAAAATGAATATTGTGGTTATGGAATTACGGGAGGGAAACGGGAGAAACCCTAGAAAAACTAACAGGAGCCATGGTCACGGTCACTACGCGCCAGCGTTTTTGGCGTGTGTCCTAGATATATAATGCCCAGTTTGTGAGAATGGTACCACTTCCTATGCTGATATGTAATTAAGTTGATTTGTAATTAATTAAGGTGATATGTAATTACTTAAATTGATAATAGTTGGGTGAAATAGAAGTACTTATAAGTTAGGTTTACTTTTTCTCATTGTTACTCATTATTATAGAATAGTTTTTATTTATAGTCCTAGATTTATTGCATCTATTTATTTATAGTTAGAAATAAATTTAGGTTTATTTTATTTTATTATATTTCATTTTGTTTCTTTTATTGCTGTAATTGTATAATTGTAATGGTATTATTGTATATTATATATTACTGCTACCGAGTGTATACCCAATTGTAGTGTTAATAAATACATACATATACACGTCACATCAGCAATTGGCCAAACAAAGTTATCAGACTGACTGCGGCAAATATAAAACACTCGCACTTAACGTTCCCATTACTAACTTCACACGCCAAAAACGGTGACGCGGACTGTACAAATTACTGGGAATCAAACAGTGTCCGCAATCATAGTTATCCAATTTTCTGTCAACTGAATTATCAGGATGACAGCTTAGTTTTTGATATAGCGTCATTAAATAACAGACTAAAAGAAAGTAATAACACCACTGTTCATGATATATATATATATATACATGTGGTAATTTTATATTGCAATGTAAGCAGAGAGTTTCACTGGAGAACTTGTACTGTTTCATTCCTTACTTATTTCCTCTTAAAAGTGCCTTTGTAGTATAACCACCTCCGTCATGAACGCCATCATCATCCATTCTTCTCTTCATCCCGTACATTTGACATTCGAATAAAGGAAGAGGTAGGGTTTGAATAGGCGGGGGAGTTAGTCGTTAGCCAGGCAGTGGAAAATGAGTGAGATGCACGAGGCAGTGGAATTTCATTACAGCAGTCTTGTGTAGTTGCTTCGTTTCCTTCAAAAGGTGAAGCGAACGCACCTCGGGAAACAACACATATTTCTCTTCAGCCCGTGCCCATTTCTTTCGCGTCCAGGACAATGATGATGTTGATTATTAATATTTCAGGGAAGGAATCGTGCTTTTGCCGTGCTCTAATAACAAGCGAATTCATCAGAGTTGCTTATTTCAGAATGTACCTTGATTAAATATTCTTTCCTTCCAAATACATAGGCTTATTTTCATTTTCTGTATAGGTCTGCGTTTGTGTAGTTTTAAATGTAGGTCTGTATTCAGCTACGAATAAATATGTGTACTTTCAAAACACACAATTAATATTTTTAGTTGGTTATTTTACGACGCTTTATCAACTGCTCTGTTTATCTAGCATCTGTGTGAGATGAAAGTGATAATGCTAGCGAAATGAGTCCAGAGTCCAGCGTCGAAAGTTACCCAACATTTGTTCTTAATTGGTTGAGGGAAAACCCCGGAAGAAACTTCAACCAGATAACTTGTCCCAATCGGCTTTTGAAGCCGAGCCCGCTCGTTTCACAGTCAGTGGGCTAACCCAGTTAATATTGCAATAATTAATACTACATATGGGTCGATATAACTATTCGTTAGAAATTGACAACGATCCCTAATTTGAGCTTCGATAATATTTCCTATAACCATATAATATTACCACAATCTTTAGGAGTGGAAGCTATAGTTAATGCGATATCCAAGGCTCTACTATATTACCTTATTTTAAATTAGTCATCTTTAAGTGCCGTGATGTCAGTAAGTAATACACATACGTCATAATTTTACTGAATCTTAAATATTTTGAGCTCTTGTTTAGAAGATGTACTTTGAGAAATGTGGAAACTGCGGCAGAAGTATTATTATTATTATTATTATTATTATTATTATTATTATTATTATTATTATTATTATTATTATCAGAAATAAGCCAACCTCTCAATTCTCTAATGAAAAAATATACAGGGTGTTCCGAGGTGGTGTTACAAACCTTCAGGAATGATGGCGAAGGGCACATGTATCAACTTGAAATCAGAAACCATGGTCCGGAAACGACTGAGTCGAAAGTTATAAGCAAAAATGGTTGTGTGGAAATGGAATTGTAATTTGGCACCACGTGCCCTCCTTCCCATAACTTTTGGAACAGTCGTGGGGAAAAATGGTATGGGCTGGATGTCTCCTATGTGGGTACTTGCCCGGATACAATTTGTGAGCTTGTCTACTGTTCCCATTGGCTCATCCTTATTCGAAAATCAGGTCTGCTTATTCCGCTCTCGTGTACTCCTCCATTTCACTAGGACTGATCGACTGGACACTAAAACTTGTACACATTCACTGCTGTCTACAGAAGTGCATATCAGGACCGACCATGTCCGTTACACATTACGCTATCTGCATTGCTTTAGTGTAGTTTCCTGTCCCCATCCCTCAGACAGCGCACAATGCAATACTGTAAGTAGACAACGTAAACAACGTCAGTATGTGTAAGATGTAGCCTACAGATAAATACACATAAATAAGGTGTACAGAGGAATAAAATTATTTCATCTCCCCACAACTATTTTTTCGCTTGTAACTTTCGACTCGGTCATTTCCGGACCAGGGTTCTTTATCTCAAATTGATACATGTGCCCTTCCCCCATCATCCCTAAAAGTATCTGACACCACCTCGGAAACACCCTGTATAACAAGAACACATGCCAGGTGAAAATGGGATCAAAATTATCACAACCATTTTACACAAACGAAGAACTTCTCCAAGGATATTGCTTCCTATCTTATTCAAAATGTTCATAAATATAAATTAAAAGAAATGGACTAGGAATTGTGGAAGAATGGGATTCTAAATAACGGAAAATATATATAACCTATTGTTTGCTCATGACCAGGTGTCAATTGTAAAGGACAATGAAAACGCTGATTCCATGTGCAGATAATGACAGGAAGAGTACAGGAAGTGGGCACTGAAAATAAATCTGAACAAGACTGAATACATGACTCTATGTAATGATGAAATTGCAAATTGAAGGGCACAACAATAAGAAACTTAAAAAATTTAAATAGTTAGGATCAATACTGGAACAAGATGGATCATCAAGACTAGAAATTGAGAGACGAATACCTCAAGGAAAACGAGCTATTGGAATACTAAATTCATTACTACGGAGAAGTAACATTTCGGCTAATACAAAGAAAATACAGTAATTTATAAAATAATAGTGGAAAGTAGAATGCTCTATGGAGCAGAAACTTGAACAGCAAATAGGGTATAAGAAGGAAAGTTAAGAGCCATTGAAATGGATTTCTGGAGGACATCAGCATGAAGATCAAAAAGACAAAAGGTAAGGAATATAACAATAAGGCAGATAATTGATGTAGAGAAAGAAATAATAAAGGTTATACGTGAAAAAAAATTATAGTGGTATGTGCATGTTAAAAAGGTGGAAGAATACGAAAGAAGATCATGCGATGGGAACAAGAAGAAAGGAATAGAAAGGAAAAGTAATGAAAATTGGATTGACGGAGTAAGAAAAAATGTGGAACTGAAAGTATATCTGATAGAGAACAATGGAGGAAAAAATTTAATGCACATCATCATACTTAGTTTGGTTGAGTAAAAGATTACGGCACTGTAGAAAGTTCTACAATACAAAGAGATTATTTTTTGTTGTTAAAATGCAATACTAATGAAAAATAGACAGTATTTTTGAAATTAATGCCGGGAGTGCCCAATTATTGCATTTGATCTTAAGGATTTATTCTTATCTTCACAGGGCAGAGACATATTGCGTCATTTCTTCGTATTTAGCGGAAAATCAACTTTGTTTATTGAAAAACTGCAATATCGAAATTGCAGTAGCATTTGCCAAAGTACGCGTCTGGTAACAACGTTGCCAAACAACCATTTCATAACGTGTTTTCTTAATATAATTAATGAAGTATTAAAATACCCTTAAACCTTAAACGTGACAGAAACGTTACGCATAATATCTTTTGGAACTGAGAATTATAAAGTAAAGACGTTTATAAAATATGTCTTTCTAAATGTGTTCAAAATATAGTGAGATTAGAATTTATTTTTTGCGTCTGGATGAAATGAAGGTAATAATATCCGCGAAATGAGTCCAGGATCCAGCGTCGAAAGTTACCCAGACAGACAGACATACAGACAGACTAAGAAATGAAACTATGTTGGAAAGAGTGGGTTCATTCATTCATTCATTATATTCCATAGATCTTACATGAACAATGAAGCTTTAAGATGTGGAACAAGTTAAAATTTTACAATATTACAATTACAATTTTTACAAATTTTTACAATATTTTACAATTTTTACAGTTTAACAATTTAGTAATTTTCTACAATTTGTTTTTACAATTTTCTGCAATTTTTCACAATAGCCTATATTTTGGCGAGATGTAATGAGATGAGATGAGGTGAGGTCCGAGGATTCGCCAAAAGATTACCCGGCATTTGCCTTTTGGTTGAGGAAAACCTCGGAAAAAAAGAAGAAAGGATGATGCTGAAACTAATCAGGAAGAGGAAAAGGAATTGGTTTGGCACTGGCTGAGAAGAAACTGCCTACTGGAAGGAATGGTGAACGGGAAGAGAGTTCGGAGTTGAAGAAGATATCAGATGATAGACGACATTAAGATACATGTATCATATGAAGAGAGAAAGAGGAAGGCAGAAAATAGGAAACATTGGAGAAAGCTGGGTTTGCAGTGAAAGACCTGCCCTTGGGCAGAACACTAAATGAAATGAATACAGTGTTTTTCTTAAATTGACTGCACATATTGGAAATTAAATCAATGACTTTTCCAAAACACGCTATGAAATGTTTTATATAAAACAATTTTTATCTAGAAATAGAAACAAAACGAACTAATTTTATTGGACTTTGTTTGAAATATCTCAAAGAATAACCCCTTAAAATTAATGACATTACTTACGGTTTACCCTGTATAATTGGTAAGGTACCTTAACTTAATTTCTCATAGTGTGTTCAGAAACGTACTTTACGAATTTCATTCTTGAGATGTTCGTCAGTTTCTTACCTGTTTTATTCATTGTTTAGTCCTTATGTACGTTCATACTTCATAACAGGTAGTGAATATTTTAATAAAATTTAAGCATTGTACCTTTTTCTGTCATAAGCCACATGATCCTAAAATAATTGGTAGACGTTTATGAACACGCTGGGATGAAGGTAAACGTCCATAAGACCGCCTACCTGGTCGTGGGAGGAGTTTCTTTCTTTAAATTCGTATGATGAGATATTAAAATGAGAGTAATGAGATTCTGGACCCTCTACTTTCTCCTCGTAATTGAAGTAATCTGCAGAGACCGTCCTGAAATGTGTGCGCTGCCAAGGAGTCGGAGTCACGCTGTTTGCTCACGCGTCGACTGCACTTCATTCTAAGTGAGATTAGTGCTCCAAGTCGAAGTCAAGCTTTCCATTCACGATGCGCGGCGCGTGTGCTATACATTTGAATCGTTGCTTTTAAAGGGTGTAAGTGAGGAAAAGTAAATGTGTTGGAAATTGAAAAAAAATTATATTGCAGGAAAACTATTTGGAAATATATAATTCCGGACATATGGACTGATAGTCTACGTTACAGTTGTTGGTTTTTAAAGCAATTATACGCATTATACTGATACTTAAGGTTTTATTGAGATTTAAATTATGAAAATAGCAGTCCTTTAAAAATCAATTTTATAACAAGTAAAATCAAATAGTATCTACAGATATTTTCGTGCTATTCTTTAATTACTTTATTGAAAATCATACACTATTAACAAACAGATTGTACAGGGACATCATTTTATTTTTACTTCAATTTTTATTGTACCTGAGTTTTTGAATATACTTCACTTCCATCCCTCCTACTAATGGAGTTCAATCGTCCTCCACACAGATCCAAGACCTCATATACAGTCATAGTAGCCTTACGGTCATATTAAACAGTACGTTCCAAAAATATGTTCGCGTTTTCCAGTGAAGAAAGGGCTTTCAATATTGAATCATTATTGTACAGGTACTGCCGTCCATTTGCCTAGTCGCATCCCGGGTTCCCCCACCAGCTTTTATTCGCCAGCTAGTGGCTGGGCTGTCTTATCTCTTTTCTGAGAACATTAGGAATTGGACGTCTACGTAATATTATACAACTGTTTAAAATAACTTAAACTAAAGGGCCTCGTTAAGTAATTAACTGTCACGTGATTTCCTCCCTTTCTACGACCCTACGACATAACCACTTGGACGGCAGGAGATAGTATGTCTGAGTAATTTTATCTTTTTGGATCGGGCAGAAGTGAAGATTGAATTTACAGTACGTAAGGTACTCTTTTATAGAGTAGGTACAGAATTATTTCAATATGAGTTAGTACGAAGAACGAAACTGGTAATTGGGATTAGGTACAATAGTCTATAGTGCGATAATATGCACATTAGAACTGAAGCCTGTATCGAAATGAACGGCCACCATTTTCAAAAATGTGTTTAAATATCCATATTATGATTATCTTTCAATTTAACTTCATTCTGTATATTGTATGCTAATGGGCTGAAGACAGTACAATATAAATTGGATAATGAATACATCCGAATGGACAGCTCAGTTCGTGAGTAAAAACACTCATTGTTAATACAGTACGGTATTTTGATTAAACAAAAATCTAATGAAAATGATCAAACTCAAAAGCGTAATATTTCCTAGTTTACGTAAATGAATGATCTACTTTTCTTCCCTCCTATACCTAGTAAAGTGATTTGTTTGTATATTACGCCAGTATCATCGAACTCCAGTCGTGGAAGGGGGTAGGAAACTGCGTTGATCCAGAGGTATAGGCAAGTTAATATTAAAACTGTTAGTAAAAATAAAATAATGTCCCTGTATAATACAGTAGAGTCTCGTTATTGCGAACTACCTTAACCTTAAGATCTGATTAATCCGAACAAAATAATTAAAAAGAAACAAATTTATTGTAATAGTATAAAGTAGCGAAAAGAAAAAAAAGTATAAATTCACTCAATTTCTTTCACTTAAAAAAATTATGAAAATAGCACATTTGAGGGTACTAACAACAATTAGTATCTTGCCTAGGTTGTCTCATTTGTGGTGCCGCTTATGAGATCTAATCTGTCCTCGGACAGTTGAATAAACAACATATTACACATCGTACTGTCTTGATTATTGTTCTGTTGTATGTGCTCCATTTTTATGACATTGTATTTATCCTCCTTGCATTACGTTCATTTTTAATTATTTATAACATTTTGTCTTAGCATCTTATTTGATATTGAATATTTTAACCGAATGCATCAGAGGATGGACATTTGCTCCGTCGCACAGTGTGCAATAACGCAAATCTAGCTGAACAAAATTATTAACTTTTATGAATTCTAACAGATTGTTGTGGAACTTTGTACAGACCTTATAGATAGCACATATTTTTTGTGTACAAACTCTGACTACATTTGTGTAAGAGGAACTACCCCTTTATAGTGTGTGATTTGACAAAAATAATAACTTCTCTCCTATCTAACAAATTTTTATGAAACCTTGTACAGAAGTTAAAGGTAGAATATATTTTTGTGCACAAACTATATTTATGATTCTGTAAGAGGAAGCACCTCTTTATAGGGCGTGCATTTACAGAAAATTAACCTCTTTCCTACATAACATACTTTGTGAAACTTTGTACAGAAGTTACAGGTAACTTATATTTTTGTATAAATTTTGATTACATCTGTATGCTACTTGTAGGCCTAAAGTGCAAAGTTTCATAAAAGTATATTATATAGGAGAGAAGTTATTAATTTTGTCTAAATACACCATTATTATGGGGTAGTTCCTGTTATAGAAACAAAATCAGACTTTGTAGAAAAAAATATTCCACCTGTAACTTCTGTATAACGTTTTATAAAACCTGATAGAGAGAAGAGACGTTATTAAGCCAAATTCCATCTTAAGGGGATTAGTTTTTCTTATGCAAACGTAATCAGAGTTTGTACATGAAACATATGTACCAGCTGGAAGCCATGTACGAAGTTTCATGGCAATCCGTTAAAATGCAGATACATTATTAATTTTGTCCAGCTAGTGATTTGAGTTCTGATTCACTGTGCGTTTATTAAGGTTAGATAAAAATGTGTCCAATGTAATTTTAACCTGATGTTCGATGTCATGTGAATAAATCTGCAGGCCTACAACAAACAGTGATTAAAAACCTCCTTAGTCCAGGATTCTTTTTTCTTGTTAAGCCAAACATGGAATAGTTGCCGTATGCCCCATCACTGAAAACAAAATTAATTACTGATAAATGTGCAAGAACGCGCTAACTGTAAAACAAGAATTCAGCACTCTAAATATTACTATTTTAAATAGTAAAAGAATTGTAACCGGACGTGATCGGCTGCACTAAAACTCACATTATATTTCGAGAACTTAAAAAAAAAATATGTTTTCAATTATTGTAATATTTAAACTCTACTGTAAGAAGAAAAATACTTCACAATCTCATAATTGAAGTTACATTAGTAAGAACATACATATCTGAACAGATTCCATGTCTCACATAGGCTACAATAAATCACTAACCATTGGTTCTTTTTCACTCACATAGTGAGCCTCTCTGTCTAAGACTGAACAGGAGCGAGAAATGTTATGAAGAACTCCTTTCTAAATATAGCTTGCCGCTGATAAAACACTAAAAGCTATTTGACTATAATTATTTGACTATAATTATTCAATTTTTGACTATAATTATTTATTTACTGTGCCACCTTTGCTTATCTTAAAAGTTAATGATTTACATTAACGTTTTCGATACATTTGTATCATCTTCAGATGTAGAGTGTTAAATGAACATTTATAATGAAAACCATGCCTTATGGTATGGAACTTATTATGATTTTCGGATCATGCTAAAGTGAATTGCTCGAACTTAACCTAATTTGGTCTATAATACACATGTTACATTAAGTTAAAATCATTTGCAGTCCATATAGTACAATATAAATGATTTAAAATTATTTAAACGTGATATAAAACTATAAATATAATCAAAGGAATATATAACGTTATAGGACACTTTAAAACACTGTAAGCACTTGTTGGCCGTGTTTGCATCGTTAGATGTTAAAAACTGGCACAGTAAATAAATAATTATAGTCAAATACTAATAGCTTATCGGCATACCACAATATGAAATTGAAAACTAAAAGCTATGTTAAAGGATATGAATTCGTATTCACCTATGCCTAACTAAACAAGTCGAAATTTGATTTTTGTCCACTTAGACTGGGTAAATGGCACACTTTGCGTCCTATAGCATTGTTACGTACGTAAACTTCTGTAATCAGAAGGAAATATATATATTTAATGTTGCTAATATTTAGTCAACTGTCCGAAGACGGTTCAGAACCTCACGAGTGATACCAACATAGCACCACTTATGAGGCAACTAGGCCAGGAGATAATGGGGTAGAGTGGCCAGTTCCTTTCTCCTACTATGCATACGTCGCCGATTAGCTACATATTACACTAATCAGACTTCAGATGCATACAAACAATATTGTTCTTCCTCTGACACATATCGTCAAGTGAGATATACTGCATGATAATAGATGTATATAATTATATATATATGTATATAATTATATATATATATATATGTATATAATTATATATATATATTGGGATGGTAATTAATGTTACATGGCATTCATTTTACAGGAAATGTATCATACCAGCTTTTTTCATCCTTGTCCATCATGTTTTACACTAAAGGTGTAATTTAAAATCCTATGACACACTTATATAATCTAAAGCCATGATTCCCGATTAAAGAGGTATTTCGAGGATTTAGGAGGAAATTAAAAAAAAATGTTATGTTTTATTTAACGACGCTCGCAACTGCAGAGGTTATATCAGCGTCACCGGTGTGCCGTAATTTTGTCCCGCAGGAGTTCTTTTATATGGCAGTAAATCTGCTGACATCAGCCTGTCGCATTTTACGCATTATAGTACACTTAAATGCCATCGACCTGGCCCGAGATCGAACCCACAACCTCGGACATAAAAGGCCAACGCTATACCAACTGCTCCATTTAGAGCGACAGAGGGAGGGTATGAGGACTATAAAATACAAACAATAGTAATTTATGTGACAAGAGAATTAAATAAGGTTTTATTAATGAGTGGAAAGTTTATCTCCTGAGTCTCGTGTTGCGTATAATACTTTTTCCACTACCAATATGAAAGTAATATTTCTGCGAAAACAATTTTTAATTGAAATTAAATATTAGGCTCATTTATTATTGCTTTATTCAAAGCCAACTGTTGTCCATAGTTCAACTAAATATTATGTACAATTAGCTATGATATTTAATGTAATGTAATTTAATTTGGTTTATAATAGTAATAATAATAATTATTATTATTATTTACTTACAAATTACTTTTAAAGAACCCGCAGGTTCATTGCGCCCTCACATAAGCCCGCCATCAGTCCTTATCCTGTGGAAGATTAATCCAATCTCTATCGTCATATCCCACGTCCCTCAAATCCATTTTAATATTATCCTCCCATCTACGTCTCGGCCTCCCTAAAGGTCTTTTTCCCTCCGGTTTCCCAACTAACACTCTATATGCATTTCTGGATTCGCCCATAAATGCTACATGCCCTGCCCATCTCAAACGTCTGGATTTAATGTTCCTAATTATGTCATGTGAAGAATACAATTCATGCAGTTCTGCGTTGTGTTACTTTCTACATTCACCTGTAACTTCATCTCTCTTAGCCCCAAATATTTTTCTAAGAATCTTATTTTCAAACACTCTTAATCTCTGTTCCTCTCTCAAAGTGAGAGTCCAAGTTTCACAACCATATAGAACAACCGGTAATATAACTGTTTTATAAATTCTAACTTTCAGAGCTTTTGACATCAGATTAGAAGACAAAAGCTTCTCAACCGAGTAATAACACGCATTTCCCATATTTATTCTGCGTTTAATTTCCTCCCGAGTGTCCATTTATATTTTTTACTGTTACTACAAGATATTTGAAATTTTGCACCTCTTCGAACTATAAATCTCCAATTTTAATATTTCCATTTCGTACAATATTCTAGTCACGAGACATAATCATATAGCCTACTTCGTCTTTCCGTGGTTTACTTCCAAACCTATCGCTTTACTTGCTTCAAGTTAAATTTCCGTGTTTTCCCTAATCGTTTGTGGATTTTCTCCTAACATATTCACGTCATTCGAATAGACAAGAAGTTGATGTAACCCGTTCAATTCCAAACCCTCTCTGTTATCCTGAACTTTTCTAATAGTATATTCGAGCGAAGTTGAAAAGTAAAGGGAATAGTGCATCTCCTTGCTTTAGCCCGCAATAAATTCGAAAAGCATCAGACAGAAGCTGGCCTATATGGGCTATTATTATTATTATTATTATTATTATTATTATTAATGTTACTACTTCCATTTTATGCAGGATACTCCATTCTGTGTTCGGTGATAAGAACAAAGTGCCGTTATCTCGATCAAGGCGAAATCTTGGACGTAAACTGAGTGACTTGAATACTTAGAGTTAATATTCTTGAGCCGCCACTGATTGCAGAGACCTGGAAACGACGGGTGCTTCCTGGTGTTGATGTTCTGTAACTTCGCCAGCAGTGGGAGCATGAGTTGCATTATTCATTTGTTATTCATGACAAGCTCTCCCTGTAAGGAGGAATACCATTTATAGAGGGCTATGAATAAGAAGGTGGAGGTGAAGGGGTGTGTCTGCCGGGTAGCCAGACATAGCAACACTTCCAAAATGTCGGATCGGTTCTAAATTGTGAAACAGTGACGGAATACAAAGCACCGCACAATGGCAGCTTATATCCTGAAAGAAACGCTGCGGATATCAGGGGTTGCAAGAGGCATGGCATTGCCTTGGTAATAAATCGAACGCCGCTTTCATCATACAGATACGCCTGGACAGAGGGATCAGCCAGCGTCCCTGAAAATTGGATTTCTACTCTAGCAGAGTGAGAACATGTTTCTATTTGTCTGAGAAATTTTATGGGCAAACATACGGCAATGTGAGATGATACATCTTGGCTTTTCAGCTGGAAATAAATAAAATTCACGAAAAGGAAATCTTGAAATAAACTTTCACTCCCTTATGCGTAACATGCTAGCAACTATGCCTATAACGTTATCAAGTTGAAGTCCCGTCGAATCCAAATGGACGTAAATGGTGTTGACACTTCTTTTCTCGGGGTATGACCGTTTATGTAACCACCATTAGTATTAGTATTTATTTATTTAACCTGGTAGAGATAAGGCCGTCAGGCCTTCTCTGCCCCTCTACGAGGCGATTCCAGCTATAATATGAAGAATAAATTTACAATTAGTATTAGATTTAGAGTTACAATTACAAATAAAATTATAATATTAAATTTACAAGTACAATAAAAATCAAACCACGAAAAGATTACCTGACTAATGAAAGCTAGATAATTTATCATAGAAAAACAAAGAATATTTTATATTTACTGAATTACAAATTAAACCTAGAATAACAAAATTGTATAATGATGAAATTATCGGATATTGAAATATTTTTTGAAAGATTAATGAAACTATTTACAAGAAATCAATTGCTGACCAAGTGCCTAGTAAGTTTGCGTTTGAATTTAATTTTATTTCGACAGTCTCTGATGCAAGCAGGTAGCGAATTCCATAGTCTTGGCAGGGCTATGGTGAAAGAGGATGAGTATGAGGAGGTGCGATGGGATGATATTTTTAATATTGTTTCATGACGAGAGCGTGTGTTCAGATTATGTTGGGAAGAAAGGTAAGTGAAGCGAGACGACAGGTACGAAGGAATAGAAGAGATCAAGATTTCGAAGAGAAAGAAAGTGAATGTAAATTTCTTTTCTTATCTAGTTTAAGCGAATCTATTGCTTCCAGGGATGGGGTGATATGATTATATTTACGAACATTGCTTACACATCATTACCGGTAGTTTACTATTGCATCGTAACATGCAAAGGGCGTACAAGGAATAACGAGCTCTTATGGCTGGTGTATCTGGGATGGGTTTCAGGAATTAACTTGAAATATTGGATGTTGCTATCACATAATATAAATTCATAATGTTAATTTCCTTCAGTGATAAAAATCCATAGGGGAGACTGTTGTAGCCTACCTCTCAACAATTTTCACATTTTATTTTTTTTTATTTTGGGAAATTAAGTTTTTAAAATTAAACAATTATTGAAATAATTATTGAATATATCTTTACAACTTCTTGTGTGTATTTTCCTGTTTTACAGATCTATTAAGGATGGGAAAAATAAAATGAAGGGTTATGTAATGTGTTCAAAGGTACAACAGGTTCATGTACCTTGGAACATACCTATTTTAAGTTGGAACGCATGGAATATAGGTGGGAATATAGCTGTAAAAACTGACAATCATATTTAAAATGTATTTGCCATCATAAACCACAGCAGGCTTCTCTGATTTAGATTTTATTTTCTGGAGGATCAATAACTGCTTCAACAGCTTTCTTCGAGGCATCCGGCTCAATTGGGGGTCTCTTAATTCCAGACTTACTTCGTGACATGATCTTAAAATACTGTAAAAGAAAAACAAAAACCGATAGTATCGTGTACCTTGGAACATGTTATATGGTACAATATGAATAGTTCGCGGGAAAAACGATGAATGCCACAGTTTTGTTAAGGTTGATGTGATTATCTAATTCAATGGATCACTACGAAATTTAATGTTGCTCTCATGAAAAATGATAATTGAGAAATATCACCACGAATACAGTAATCCTTTCCTTTATTTTCTATAGAAACAGCACTACATCTTGCAGTTATAGACTCAATTAGATCATTATCTAATCCTTAACAGAAATGTGACATTCATCGTTTTTCCCGCGAACTCTTCATATGTTTTGTGTTCAAAGGTAAAAGAGAATGCACGTTTAAACAAATATGACTGCCAAAACTAGAGATTCGAATAAATCGTGGAAATTAAAACATGTTATTACTCACCTGATGATAGGGAACACACTGTACTTGATAAATCTTAACAAATACAATCTGGTTTTTTGTTAGAAAACATATATCAATGAACGAAATGTTTACTTTTGGTACTAAAAAATTCTTTTGTCTACAAAACTCACACTTTGCAACAAATCAAACTGAAACTATGACCAGAGCTACTTAGCGGCGTTCTCTACAATCTACTTCAGTTTGAGTCCTCTAGGCAGCAGCAAAATAATAATAAAAAAAATGCTCAAAGGTACACTATGCTAAAGGTACAACAGTCTCCCCTACTTTAAAAATAACACACAGATATTTCCACATTAAACATTATAATGGGTGATTCACGAGGATTTACCGTCACTTACGGAGCTTATTTCCAAAGATATTCTGAGTAAAAAAGTCATATAAACATAAGTCCTAATATTTTCAGAATTACACTAAATTGAAGGTTTTTGTAAAATACAATTTTCTTTAGTTTTAATGTAAAAGAATATTACAGATAAAGAATGAACTATTCAGAAGTATCATTTCTCTAATTAGCTATTATTCTGAAGCTCAATATGTTGTGGATTCAATAGTTGTTTCGTACAGGATTTTTTTTTTTTCAATTTTAATTACAAAATTACATTTTTCTTACGCCTTTATCGCAGAAATTGTTACAAATCACGCCGCTCTTGTAAATTCTTCAAGACTTTACAACAGGATGCATAATTAAACCATAAAGACTCAAGTTCCTAAAGTCGTATGATTTGTAATAATTTTTGTGATATGTGCGTAAGAATGATGTCATTTTTAGTACAAACTTGAAAATAAAATCTGTACAAAGCAATTAACAACACATTTTTAGCTTCAGAACACTAGCCAATTAAAGAAATGATACTTCTGAATAGTTCATTCTCTGTTTATAATATTCTTTTACCATTAAAACTAAAGAAAAAAATATATTTTACTAACAATTTCAAATTAGTGTAACTCTGGAAATATTAAGATTAGTACACATGTTTATATAACATTTTTTGCTCACAATGTCTTCATAAATAAGCTCCGTAAGTGACGGTATATCCTCGTGAATCATCCTGTATTTTGTGTAGATCAAACTTCTTTTCTTAATATAATTTAAAAAATAACACTTCTAAGTGATAGCGACGTATGGATTGCAAAGGAATAAGATACCTAGAAACTAGAACTGTTTTCAGAACAGGAGAGAAGTGATAGTAGGAGGAACAAAAATAAAGTGCATAAGATTTTCTGATGATATGGAGTTATTAGCAGAAGAGGAGATGATATCAAGGGATATGCTACCGGAGCTAAATGGGAACTGTGGACAGTATGAGATGAAGATAAATGTAAATAAGACGAAGACCATGGGCATAGGTAGAACAATAAAGAAAGTAAACCTGCGAATTCTAAATGAGGCAGTAGAGCAAGAGAACAGCTACAAATACTTGGGATGTACTATAAGCAGTAACATGGGCTGCTGCCAGGAAGTCAAAAGGAGGATAGCAATGACCAACGAAGCTTTTAATAGAAAAAGGTATATCTTCTGTGGACGTCTGGAAAAAGAACTAAGAAAGAGACTAGTGAAGTGCTTTGTATGGAATGTGGCGTTGTATGGGGTAGAAACATGAACATTACGACCAAGTGAAGAGAAGCGGATAGAATCATTTGAAATTTGGATATGCAGAAGAATTGGGCGTGTGAAGTGGGCAGACAGAACAAGAAATGAAGCTGTGTTTGAAAGAGTGGGTGAAGAAAGAATGATACTGAAACTGATCAGGAAGAGGAAAAGTAATTGGTTGGATCACTGGCTGAGAATGAAGTACCTACTGAAGGATGCACTGGAAGGAATGGTGAACTGGAGAAGAGTTCGGGGTAGAAGAAGATATGAGATGATAAACGACATTAATTTATATGAATCATATGAGGAGACAAAGAGGAAGGAAGAAAATAGGGGGGAATTGGAGAAAGCTGGGTTTGCAGTGAAATACCTGCTCTTGGGCAGAACACTGAACGAATTAATGAAACTATGTGCACAGACGGGATTTCTAGGCTCGCATGTTGCAACAACAAACGAAACCTTGCTGTGATCATTATCCATGTTTTTCTCCGTAAACAATGGCGATGTGCATCAACCTCGGTTAAAAACGACATAATCGTGGCTAAAATGTAATTTCTGTGCACCATTTATAATCGCCGATTTCCTTTTACATATAGTTAGCTGACACCTCATTTAAGCAGGTAGTCTGTAATGGTACACTGTTTCTGCAAAATTATGAAAGGAAAACAGCCATACCTCTGCAAAAATAATAGTAAACTTCTAAAAACGACTGTGCTTACGTCGTTCTACATCGAAACGAAAGCATCCTATATTTTCCCGTTGCATATTTAGTTTGCCTTTAGGCGCTGTTATGTTTGCGTGTTGCATTTCTTTATTTTTCAGTGCTGTTAGGTTTAAAACTTTCGAAATGGAAAATAAAATGCGCAGATGATTATTCTCTGTATGAGTTTGAATTGTTAATATACTTAATTACTAGATTTAAATATGTTCTATCAAACATATGGAATATTCATAAAGGAAGATGATGAAAAATAATTGTACAATCCAGGGCGTCAATTATACTAGGGAACTGTGCAATATTCTAAGATCCACTCATCTTCTCTCTTCGTTCAGCCTGCGACATAGGAAGAGATAGACCTACTGAGTAATTCTTCTTAAAATACTGAAAATGTCAGTTACTTAGACTAGTAATATAAGCAGTCGATTCATAAGAAAAATATGACAGTTTCTGGGTTATTCCGAGCGATCCATTTGTAGCAGCATAAATTACACGGTGCATTTTAATAAACGACATTCTTCCTGAAATTTTCTGTCACCCAATTCCTCGTAACAATTCTCTCTTTCACTAATGAAACCTTCACGCTCACCCTATCATCCCTATCCAAGTAACCCAGATACAATAATAACCGTCTTCGAAAAAATCAGCTGTGAATTTGACCGTAATTTTACTTTACTAGATCTACCAATCACTGGTTATATCCTTTAACCACTCGAATATGACCGTTTAGAGATTACCGTGGTTAACCTCCTATTTAAGTCTTGACCGAGGTAGATGCACCGTAAAAATGCTTAAGAAGGGGCAAGGTGAAATTGTAACAAGTGCTTACAATAGCCCACGTTGATGCACGTGCCATGAAAGTACGTAAGGATGATAAGTTGGTCATATACGCGCTCTATCTTTATGGACTAAACGAGCAGTCGAGAAGTAAGTATTGACTTACACCGTTGACCGAGGTTATTATGTTTACCGCTCCTGTCATATTGATCATTGTTGAAGTCCGTAGGAAAGCATTCCTCTAAGTATCGTGATACACTATTTAGTACCATATTTCGATTCAGCTTAAACTCAGTTCCTACGAAATCTTCATTTAAAGCATCCTTATCCCACTCAGAGTTCTGCAACCTTCTCAGAACGATGTCATTTCTGTGTAAGTCAGCAATACTACATCCTGCTGCATCCTTTGTTGATCTGAAAATATTGAATGATGGTTACAGGTGAGTGTTATTAGCACATTTAGACAAAAATAATTGGAGCTTTGATAATGAAATTTCGCACTTTATAATACTTTTAAAGATAGAATTCAGCATTTTGTAGCGTTTTGGGATAGAATAATTTCTACTGAAAGTTCGGTGGTACAAATTCAATGTCATCAACGTGTTAACAGGTGTATTCCCTACATTTTCCAGATAAAAACCTTGAAAATAATAAGTAAAGGAACATATAAAATTATAGTGAAATATTGAACATTACGGAACATATAAAAAAAGCGATTAGGTATATATGGTCTTGCTAACCCAAAGATCAGTATTAGAGACAACTAGTTTTATTTCATTGGAAGAAATTCAATGCAAGTTACAGAAACAAATTTCAACATGAATCTTCTTCCATCTATTTCAGCCGTCTGTAGCAATATTATTTGTTTTCCTAATAGCACAGGTTTGCTTCCTAGCAAACATATTTTTACAGAATTTTCACATCAAAATATTAGCATGACTAACACAAAAAATCTTCACTTTTATAATCATCCACCCATCGCTTAATGGTGATTTTATCCCGATCCATCTTGTTCTCTGCCACAATCAGCCGCTAGCACATAAAATTTGTTTGAGAGTGAACATTGGGCATTAAGAGGTTTAATAGCAGGTGCTATTTGAAGGGTTGACAAACATAGTGAGCCAAGCACCATTTAATAAAACCGTAGAAAACAAGGGTTAAAATGAAGTTATTACCATAATTAAATTGAAACTTATAGCAAGTAATATAAAGTATACACATTAAAACTAAATGATATGTCAATCTTCATTAAATTATGGTATTCACTTAACTTTAACCCTTGCTTTCTCCGTTTTTAATAAATGGCGCTTGGCCCACTATGACTCTGAACCCTTCATTTATACTGTAAAAGTTAACATGGAGAGATCACCGAACTACACGAAAAAAATGTAACAATCTGTGTGTGACGGGATCTTTAAATAGATACCCCTTTTTTTCTACAAATAAACAAATCTCTCATAAAATGTAATTTCACTCCATTTCGCAGAAACATATACATTTCGCATCTTGTACCCAATTTTGCATTTTATAGCATATTCAGAAACTACAGTAATATATTTAAAATGCTTCTAAACATAAAATAACTTATTTAATAGCATTTTTGCACATTTCGAATATTTATCGTGACTGTTAAAATATACTATTTATAATGATGGTAAATGAAGTTGAAATTAATGATGGTGCAGTAGTCCGGAGGTAAAATCCAGAAAACGTGTCCGAAATTTGCTTTGAATTGGTTGAGGAAATCCCGGGAAAGATCCCCAAGTTACACATGCTCATTATTACTCTATAACACTGGACAAGTAGCACATTACCACTGAGAAATATACTGGGTGTTCAGTTCAAAGTGTGTCATGGCTCGCTGTATGCCGTCATGTGGCTATCCGATGAGCCTAGAGAATTCAATCTTCCTACATTTCCGGAGATGGTGTATAACCTATGAGGGAGAGAAGTTGCCTAGCAAGCACGGCGTTCATTCTGAAGAGTACGTACCGATACGTACGGTAACGCCGGTAGTGACAGGAATGTGAACTGTTTGGAAATACGTACTGTCGGGATATGGGGAGAGGGTTAAGACTATTACTTAACGTATTTGTTGACATTAACTTCGACGGTCAACATGGACACGGAGCATTTGATTTGTGTTGTGGAATGTTACCGTACGCAACCGATAATAACAAATAACCTGCGTACGACTTGCCGGCGCAAAACACAGTTCGAAAGAGGTTATGGTAGCACACAGACCGCCATCTGTTGCTACGACGTTCAAGTTATACCGTACACGTTCTCAAGTTCAGATTGAAGAACGCCTTAAATAATAGGCAACTTCTCTAACACATAAGCTGAAACTCGCTTCAAATCGGTGACCCAACAACAGTGACGTCATGACACACTTTGAAATGAACACCCAGTAGTGCCAGTGTTTATAGAGGTACTGGTAATCATTGTGAAGTTATCAGGCCTTCTACAACGAAAAATTACAAACGCTCTTAGATATAGAGATGATAATATTAATATTACTAATACTTGTAGTGGTTATTATTATTGTTATTATTATTATTATTATTATTATTTCAATTTCTTCAGAATGACATTAATTCAATTACCAATTGGTCAGTTGATAACGGTATGATGATTAATGAATCCAAAACTTACGTAATATCATTTCCAAGGAAAACCTCTACACTAAAATATAACTATAATTTTAAAAATGTATTAATTAAGAGAAAAGATTGTATCAGTGACATCGGTGTGTTAATTGACAATAAATTATATTTTCACAGCCACATTAATTATATTTATAACCATGCAATAAGAATGTTAGGAATAATTCGGTCAATTACTTATTCTTTTTCAACACCTGACTCCCTTTTAATCTATACTATATATTAGTGAGATCGAAATTCGAAAATGCATCTGTGGTTTGGAACTCTATTACTAGTACTGATTCGGCAAAACTGGAAAATATTAAAAGAAAATTTATTTCATTACGTTCCTACAGATTTCTGCCTAATAACTCCGGATATAACTATGATAAAAAAAATGTGAGCACTTTAATGTCGAAGCTTGTATGCCTGACGTCATGATCTCGATTACTTATTCTTATGTAAGTTGCTTAAGGGTGACATTGTCAAACTTTCTTAAACAGTGTCATCCTTCGTATTCCTATGAAGGACATGAGACATCACAAACTCTTCCATATTAGAAACTCTAAATATTCCTCGCCGGTCTCCAGGTGTATTAAAATACTAACATACTGTACATGTAGTGTAGGCGATTTCGATCCATTCAATGTAGAGAAGTATTAGAACATGGCAATGTCTTTACTATTGTTATTTGCATAATCTTTCTACACAAATTGGTAATACTTTTGTAAGAATCAACTCCTTTCCATAAAATATTATAGTATTAATAATTCCTGTAAATTATTCATTGTAAACTATGTTCTTCATTTTGTTTTTGTCTCAATTATTTAATTTGTACCATAGTTGTTCATTTTATTGTATTAATTGTATCACTGTGCTGAACTTTTATTGGCCAATGGCACATAAATATAAATAAATAAATAATTGTATTATTTTTAGTAAATAAATAAATTATTATTATATATTAGTGATAAGTGGGACGTGAAGCTAAATCATTATAATTTTTATGTAAGATCTGGATTTTAAACAGTCTTTAACTTCATGGGTAATGGTTTGTGTCCAAACAGAATCCGTATCATAAATAAGATAATCGATGAAAAATATAATTTTATTATTGCATTTCTTGTTACGTACATATAAAATGCAAATAAAGTAAGTTTAACATTCAGCTTTGCTGAAAAGTGCGTGGAAGCTTGCAGTATCTGTACTTGTCTTTGCAACTTCTTGCCCATACATCCTGGTCGCCTTGTCTAGACCAGTGGTCTCCAACCCTCTTAAATCTAATGCCATATTAACTTGCGGCTTGCATATCAGGAAGCAGGACGGAAATGTCAACGTGGCTTCCCGGAAACTTTTGTACTTCGGCCAATAGAGTTTGTTTGGCTATGTAGAAACTGCTTCCTACTATCTTTGTCTGCTCTGTGGGGAAATGGCATAATATTTTAATCTCATATAAGTCCAAGTTGTTATTTTATGACAAAAATGTAAAACAAATTTACGAATAATTTATAATGTATAATATTAATTATTTAAATGCAAGAAGAATTTAAACATACGTATTTGCCAAATGAGAAAAGTATATCAGTTACCATTATTCTTTGTTCTACAGTTATTGCCTTTTATTTCTCCATTTCTTTCTACGCTTTTAAATGTTTGGTTTTGTATTTTTACTCTACACTTTTGCCTTTTTCTCTTTTTTCACCTTTCTCTCTCTCTCTTCAGTTTTCCATCGCTTCTCCCATCTCTAGTTTCATCTTTACATAGTTTTGCTCTTTCCACCTCTTTGCCATTCAGTCTTTCGCCTTTCGTCCACATTTTCACTTTTCCCTTTTCTTTACCCTTTCTATCATTTTGTCCTCTCTAGTTTTTGTCCTTCCATCTTTCGATCTTTTTGCAATTGTTTTTTCTTCTCATCTTTGTTTCCTTCCCATCTTTGTGCCCTTTCCATCTTTGTGTCCTTTTCATTTATTTTTATATTCTATCCCTTCGTCCTTTCCACATTTTTATCCATTCCATCGTTTTATCTTTCTCATCTTTTACTCTTTCCATCTTTTTGCTCTTTCAATATTTTGTCCTTTTCATCTCTTTACCCTTACCATTATTTCACTTTTTTCCATTTGTAATTCTTATCATTCTACTCTTTCCGTCCTTTTGCCCTTTTCATGTCTTTGTCCTTTATATATCTTTACACTTTGCGTTTTTTCGTCCTTCCATCTTTTTTGTTTTTTTCCATCATTTTCTTCTTTCCATCTTTTTATACTTTACATATTTTTCTCCTTTCCATCTTTTTGATCTGTCCATCACTTTACTCTCTCTATCCTTTCCATTTTCCATCATTTTGTCCTTCCCATCTGTGTTGCCCTTCCATCTTTATTACCTTTTCGTATCTTTGCCCTTTCCATCATTTTGACCTCTCCGTCGTCATGCTTTCTCAATCTCTTTTGATCTTTAAATTTCTTTTCCTATTTTCATCCCTTTTGCCTCTCATTCTCTCTTGATCTTTCCATCTTTTCGTCCTTTCCATCTTCTTGCCTTTCCATGTTTTTATCCTTTCCATATTTTTGTCTTTTCCTTCTTCTTTCTTTCCATTTTTCCTCTTTTCAACTCTTTGCCGTCTAATATTTTTGCTTTCACATATTTATGCCTTTTCTCGCCTTTTTGACTTGTCATTTCTTTTATTTTTCCATTGTTATTCATTATTTTGTATTTATTTCATGTTTTGTTCAATTTTCTGCTTTCTTCCTTCTTTCACTCTTTCTTTATTTCCATTTTTTTTCCTTTTTATTTCTTACAAATATTTTCTTCTTTACACACATATTTCGTTACTTTCTAATTGTCCTCTTTCATATTTTCTACTATTCTTTTTCTCCACTCATATTGTTTCATATTTTTCTATATTGCCAATAATGTAATCTGAAATTTAGAATTTATAAAACAGTTATATTAACGGTTGTTTTTTTATGGTTGTGAAACTTGGACTCTCACTTTGAGAGAGGAAATACGTTAAGGATGTTTGAGAACAAGGTGCGTAGGATAATATTTGGGGCTAAGAGGGATGAATTTACAGGAGAATGGAGACAATTACACAACACAGAACTGCACGCATTGTATTCTTCACCTGACATAAGTAGGAACATTAAATCGAGACGTTTGAGATTGGCAGGCCTTGTAGCACGTATCCAGAAATGCATATAGAGTTTTAGTTGGGAGACCGGAGGAAAAAAAGACCTTTGGGGAGGCCGAGCCGTAGATGGGAAGATAATATTAAAATGGATTTGTGGAAAGTGGGATATGATGGTAGGCACTGGATTAATCTTGCTCAAGATAGGGACCAATGGAGGGCTTATGTGAGGGCGGCAATGAACCTCCGGGTTCCTTAGAAGCCAGTAAGTAAGTAAGTATTATCAATAATTTAGACAATTAAGGTACTCTAATCTATTTCTCCATACATTGGAATCAAATTTTCATATATTGCTCATCATCTAACCTAGATGACCTTATTCTAGTACTGAAACATGTCCACCCCTGAGCGAGAAACTATTCAAGACGAAGTATCTCATCCCTTACGACTGTTTAGAGGTATGTGTAATGTTGGCTGCCCTGCTTTATGTAAGACTGTTTGTTATAAACCGAGTGAGTAGTGGCAGTAGCTTGGGATGTCTCATAAATCCTGGACCTTACAAAGAAGCAAGGCAGCCATTCCACGATTAGACCAGGTATACGAGTATATTCTTTGAATATGCCCGTTTATATGATATATTGAGTTCTTGTCGTTCTGAAGTTATTTCAACTTTGTCTCTTTAGATTAATGTCCACGAAACAATAACATTATCCATCAAGAACTTCACCTGTAAAAAATAAAATACTATTTAGAAATTCTTGAAATACTTAGAAGGATATTACATGTTCATGACATTGCTAGGGCACCAGAATATCAAATAGAAGGGGCTGATTTCAAACCCGGACAGGGACTGCTTTTCAGTTGCACTATGACAGACCTGCATAACTGTAGCTCCTCAGAGCGACTGCTTTCTTATCCCTTCTATCCCACCCACCTTTTCTAACAGTGTGGTCATGGCGTTCTAGTTGCGCTCACCTATATCAACATTCATCCTAGGGGCGGCAGGTACATAATATGCGTACTGCTGCAGATTGAAGAGAACTGAAAAATGGCAAAATCTAAACCCGCGAAGAAATACTACTTCCAAAGGAAATGAGAATATGATTATTTTGTTGTTGAAGAATACGAAATAATTGTTTGTTTACTGTATCCATACAATTTATTTCTACTCGTCATTTCAATATTAAACACATTTAAACAAAGTGCATGTTAAGAAATATGGAATAGACAAACTTTTGGGTAAGTTCATTATTACCAACTGTATATTGATTACTTACTTAAGGCTTTTAAGGAATCCGGAGGTTCATTGCCACCCTCACATAAGCCCGCCATTGGTCCCTATCCTGAGAAAAGTAATCCAATCTCTACCATCATACCCCACCTCCCTCAAATCCATTTTTATATTATCTTCCCATCTACATTTCGGCCCCTCAAAGCTCGTTTTCCCTCCGGCCTCCCAACCAACACTCTATATGCATTTCTGGATTCGCCCATACGAACTACATGTGCTGCTCATTTCAACGTCTCAATTTAATGTTCTTAATTATGTCAGGTGAAGAATACAATGCGTGCAGTTGTGCGTTGTGTAACTTTCTCCATTCTCCTATAACTTCATCCCTCTTAACTCCAGATATTTTCCTAAGCACTTTATTCTCAGACACCCTTAACTTCTGTTCCTCTCAAAGTGAGAGTCCAAGTTTCACCTGTAACTTCATCCCTCTTAACCCCAAATATTTTCCTAAGCACTTTATTCTCAGACACCCTTAATTTCTGTTCCTCTCTCAAAGTGAAAGTCCAAGTTTCACAACCATACAGAACAACCGGTAATATAACTATTTTACAAATTCTAACTTTCAGCTTTTTTGAGAGCAAACTGGGTGACAGAATCTTCTCATCTGAATAATAACAGGCATTTCCCATATTTATTCTTCGTTTAATTTCCTTCCGAGTATCGTTTATATTTGTTACTGTTGCTCCAAGATATTTGAATTTTTCCACCTCTTCAAAGGATAAATTTCCAATTTCTATATTTCCGTTTCGTACAATATTCTGGTCGTGAGACATCATCATATACTTTATCTTTTTGAGATTTACTTCCAAACCCATTTCCTGTATATTGATTACTTATTTATATACTGTTAAGGACCACTAGTTGTGTTCATTTTGTATTGAAATGAATAGTGACATATATATTAACTTTCAAGATTCATTTCTTAAATGCTACAAATTTATGTTTCCGTGGATGATGATAAGAGGAAAGTTTTGGAAAATCAAAAGCAGGCTAGGTGCAAAGAAATCTAAAAAAAAAATACGGACAGAAAACCTAGCATAATCGTAAACCTTGAAACGACATAACGCATTATAAATACAATGGCTTTATTACAATCATTTTTTAAAATTACAGTGCCGCCACTGATAGACCTTCTCACATGCAAAGAATATCAACAACTCTACGTAAAGACAATCATCCCCAATAGAAGTGGAGTGAGGCTGACGTCGTATTTCCCCTATTTACGGGTTCTGCAGGCCTGCATTATGACCTCAATAACTGCTTAAGATTTCAGTCAGTATCTATAAAATTGAGTACCGAAACATTTCCCTAGACAAAAAGACTATCAAAGCGTGGTATGATCACGTTATCTCTCTGCACAGCCGAGTTTAAAAATACGCAGCAGATCCATTTTTATGTTTCCTAAATATATAAATGGCGTGTACACAAAAATTATACTCTACACATAATATAAAATTAGTCAGAATTCACTTTAAAATGTAGAGCTTCATTAATATTACATTAAATTAATGCACGAGTTCATATCGGGTTTGTTCGTCAACTCAACATTGAGTTATTAGAAGATTGATTACGTTTGAAATTTGCCATTTGTTATTTCGAGTGTTATGCTTGTAAATACGTCTCGAAATTTTCGGATTTGAAGAAAGTTTGTGCCATTTGTGGGCTAAAGAAGATGAAGTGTCAAGTGGACAAGGAAAAGAACATTCCGACATTTTCTTCTGTTTGAGGAACAAAGGCAGCGGAGGAGGCTCAAAACATTTCGATGCTGTTTCGGTAAAAATTTTTGAGAAACAAGAAAAACTAAATTTTAACATAAGTATTGTTATTACATTATAATCCGAAAGTTTCTCATCCCTATTGTATTTTTGCAAATTAAATATACGGCTATTTATCAATACCGGTCCTTTAAAACATGGATCTTTCATGCTGTTCTAATAATATTACCGTTTGGCAACATTTGTTACGGCAGCAGTGGAATCAGTGTCATTCGCGGCATTGTTACATTACGTGAACTGCACACATGTGAAGAAGTGCTCATGAATAAATATATAAAAGGATTCGAAACTTACCGAGTTTCCTGTAACACATGCTAGAGGCGCTAATGTAGAATTTGATCTTGCTGCCACCTGTTGGGCGGAGGAGAACTTATTGCATCTAGTAGCGCACCAAATAGCGAAAGCAAAAACTAATTACTCCATTAATTTAGCAGCACACCTGGTGACGAAAATGTTAAACTATGCAGAAAGTAATCCTTCCCACATCCCTATTCTCAAACCAGTCCAAATTCAAATAAAACATTTACATTTTTATTCCTCACAGCATTTTTCACTGAAAATTCTTACCGGAGCCAACAGGAAGATAAAAGAGACGATACATTTTACACTACCCAATTAAAATATAACCAGACAGAGACAGAAAATAAAGCAAAAGGTTAGATAATTGGGATTGTATTCTTTGGGTATTTAGTGTACTGCACAATGGAAAAGTCTGCAAAAACTACTTAGTTCAATTTATTACACTACTATTACTTTACAGTACATTCAACAACACTATTTTAACATACACTGCTTATACACACACATAATCTCACTTTATGTCCACTTATTAGCAAGTTTCTGGCTGCCATCTTGTCTTCTCGAGCAACATCTCGAACGAACGGATAAATGGAGAACTCTGGGTAATCTATCCAATACGTAGTTCTAATATTCAACACCTACGACGTCGGGCGCTGATCATCTTATTTGAGCCCCCTACCATCGGATGGTGCCGACCGCAGTTTCGCATCCTATTGTATTATATTTATCCATGAAGTAGTATTTGAAATTGCATTATTTTTCTTCCTTTCCCTGCGACATTGTCTCTTTCACCATTGAGAGGTATGTCAGACATCAAAATTACTTATTTTTGTTATCATCACAGTCTAAAGTTTGGGAGTCAGTAAACTTACGAAGAATTTTATGAATTTAAAGTATATTAAAACTCAATTACTTCATAACCAAAAGTTTCTCACCCGGATGAGGAACTGTCGGTTTATATATTGAGTTCACAATAGTATATAAATTTGTCATTATTTAGAGCAATATTCTTTCTCACAAAGGCTTATTTATTGATTTTGGATGGTGTCACCCACACCACGAGAGCATGCAAGGCTTAAAATTGAATGTCTGTATCAGTCCGATATGTCAATCAAAGAGATCAGTTGAACTTTGGAAGTTGACAGAAACAGTCAGAAAGTGGACAAGGAAAGACGATGGCGACGTCACAGACAATAAAGGATAAGGTTAATAGCCCTGAATAGACTACATCTACTATTACTCCTAAATTCTCGCTAAAGATTATGCTTGCTGAGGGCATATCTGGTTATGTTACGACAGGATTGCATGTCATGCCTTAGTAAGAAACTGTTGATGAAGCCTACTACCAAGATAAAGTTCTGCCTCTGTACCAGAAGACATGACAGTAAACAATAATTTCCCCTTCGTTCACTTCGAATTCTGATGCAAGATGGTGTAACAGTACATATTGCTAAACAAACTATGTATGACATTCGAAAGAACTTCAATGATGTCTGGAGTCATTGGCGGGGAAGCTCTCCGGACTTACATTTCATTGAGCATTTGTGGGCTAGAATGCAGGAAGTGTGTTTAAACTGAATAGACAGCGCACCAAACAAGAGGTTATAAGAGTCGAGGAAGAATGGTCATTTACTGACCAAGAAACAACTATGGCTTTGGTGGAGAGTTTCGGGAAAAGCATTTTGGAGTGCCACAGCAACAATGAACATCACACGAACTACTCCCCCATAGACTGAAGAATCACGACTTGAGGAACATAATCTTCATGCAAAATGGCGCACTGCCCCATAGCCACAATCCTGCGAAACAATATTATACGAGTCTTTGGCGATCGTATTAATAGTTGATGCTTTTCAACAATATGGTCTGAGCGATCTCCAGATCTCAATCCGGTCGAATTTTGGTTATATTGTTACCTTAAAGAACGAGTTATCGTGACACACCCAACAAACGTAAAAAAAACTGAAAGAAGCTGTCTATCAAGAAATTGGGAATATTCTAAGACATTTTCTGCTAAAAACTATGCATGGTGAAGTAAAAAAGAATGCTGTTTCTTGAACAAATAACGACAGATACATTCCATCTTTTGTAACAGCTACACCCCATTGTTTGTCGGTCGTCATTTTTTTTATATACCAGAAATATTATAATAATCTACTTATAACTTGTTATAAATGCCAAGTGACTTTTGAATGACCTTAAATTTGAGTTCACTATTTAGGGATTTCTTGCTTTTTTTACCAGACAGACAAGCAACCGAATAATCTTGAATGTATGGAACAAAATTAATATTTTGTTAGGCAGCTAGAAAATCATTACACGTAATTTACGTAAAGATTAAAATTTTGGTCCTACAGAATAATTATCTGTTATGGTTAACATTGGTTATTAATGGAGAAAATTTTCTTCATTAATAACCGTACACATAAGCTTAAAATTAAATTTTACCCTTTGCTTTCCGAATGACTTGTAAGTTTTTACGAGTACATATGTGTTTATTGTTCTCAGAGTGAGTTTAATTGTCAACACGTAAAATATATCCCTTCTCCTATAACATAAATATGATTTGACGTTATTAAATTAAGAAAGTGTATGGAAAAAATATTAAATTCTTTTTTAAATTTATATTGGCATTGTCTATAAAAATACGGTATCTATTTGGTTCATATATTTTAATGAAGGTGGCATCGATTTGATAGGCAAACCTGATAAAGATAACTGCATTCAAAGAAGAATGTCTTTCAAACACACGAAAAATATCCAGGTTACTTGGCCATTCTCACTTTCCTATTTTCTGTTACTTTCAAAAGTTTCAATTTAGAAGTAGCGGCCTCCGAAAGGTCATTAGAAATTGACGAATTGTCAAGCTGAACAATAGATTGAGATAGGACGCCTGCTATTCCAAAATCTTTGGAAAGGAAATATTAGGTAAACCGTAAACAAAAAGCTAAAACAATTACAAAGAAATTTAGTTAAAAAGTTTTATGACATTAATTCCTATTCATAATATTTATTTATTAATTAATTATACTTTTTCGTAATTATGATAATTCCCGAAATAAAAATGTTTGTATATTTCATAATAATCTATAGAAATGAAAGCAATAAGTAACTCGTAACCAAAATTTCAAGTAATTATAAAGAAATTTACTTCCAAAGTTTCATAACGTAAGTTCCTGAGATTAGTCTTGTTGTTATTCTGAATATAAACTTAATGTTCATGTCTTATATAGAAGAATGTAGCCCATTGAAATGAACTGAAATTTAATATAAAGTTAAAAAGTAGCCATACATACACATTCTTCTCTGCTATAAAACATCGTCAACAATGGGATGTCCTGATTTACAGTGTCGTTAGGTTGATAGCAAGTTGTTGTGGTTAACGTGCCATAACAAATTTATGGAACAGTGGCATAAGATTGAGGCAGGGAATAATTTTTATAAATTACAGATGAATAAAGAAAACGAAAGTTGATTTACAACTGAAATTAAGTATAGTTCGAAGTCGAAGTGTTAGTTCACTCTCAGTTGTTTACGTTCTATTCTTAATGACTGAAGCCTGTTCTAACTGCTTCAAGCAGTAAGATACATTTTCTCTGACTCTGATGTTTCGTTTGAAGATGAAATTAGACCTTACTTCAGTGATTACTATATTTACTATATAGGGTGGAAGGTAATCTTATACAATCCTTCACACACATAACAGATCATGTTATTTGGGAACGTTCTGTCAAATAATATCTTTTTCTTGAGACCAATTATACATAAAACAAAATTAATTCTTTAAATACAGTATTATTTTACATTGAGGATCACACAGTTGATGTCACTCCATCTCAATTACAATACAATGTTTGGAAGAAATAAACAACTTTGAAACTAAATGAAAATGATACACATTATTGTGAGGTACACTGTTAAATTTTGTACACCATTTTGTACAGTGTCTTTCAAAGATATTGTTCAAAGTGTCCACCAGTTGCGTGTCTACAACTTTCACACTCCTGATCCAGTTATCTGTCACGGTATAAGCGAGCAGTGCAGCGGCAGTGTGACCAGTTTCGCCATAAATTAATAACATGTCCAGATACGATTAGAAAACTGTGGCATCTCGTTGCGTTTCAACTGCTTCGAACTGCACGTAGCCTGCAACTAATGACGAAGTGAATGTAAGCGTATCGTCCGCTCCGTACACCTAGCTCGACCACATGGTTTGCGTATGTAAGAAACAGTGTTGCCACCGTGTCAAAGCCCTGTTCCCATGCAATGTGTACATGACTATTAACGCGATTTATTCGAAATATGTGTTATCTTTCATGAAAATACTACTGTAACATGGTCATACATAGCTTACTCTATCATCCTACATGAGATAAAAATCCAATTTTGATCATTTGCATGAAAAACTTAATCATAATTTCAAGTTAAAAAAGACAATTTTTTTCGAAAACCGACCTTCTGGGAACAAAATATTATTAGACTTCCTTTTTTTGTCATAATTCGAGATATCATAGCCCAGAAGGATTGTAAAAGGTTACCTTCCATCCTGTATATGCCCCTAAAAGTGTATTTTTTTCACCATAAATTAAAAACCTTGAACATAAATCTTCCTGAACGATCCGCCATTGCTTGTTTCTCATTTAAATTAACTCATTTCATTGAATTTTCGATTGTTTTTCCACGTACCGTAAACTGGGGTTACTTTGACCACAGAGGAAACCTTGGCCATTTTTTCAGATAATCATATTTAGGTTTCTACATGCTGCACTTGTTATAGATGGAGGTAAATTTGGTATGAGAATGATTTTATGATAATTTACCTCCATCTATAACAAATGCAGCATGTAGAAATTTAAATATGATTTTCTTAAAAAATGGTCAAAGTTTCCTCTGTGGTCAAAGTTACCTCAGTTTACGATATTTCAATTCCGTGATAAATATCTATATTGTTTTGTAATTTTATTTATCAATTCAAGATCGAAGACAATTGAGCTTGTAGTTTTTCTGTTTCTTGGTTTCCTGCTTTTAAGGTGTAATTTTTAAGGGTAATTTTCCCGAAGATACAACACGAACTCAGAATAGATTAAGACCGCTATGAACGAATAACATGCAAGTCAATTAATTAGAAAGTAGAAGAAAAGTGATTGTGGGTGTAGAGAATAAGAGAAGCTGGGATTTGTGATATGCCATTCTTGTACTACTGGTATTATAGTTTCTTCACCGGGAGACACGTGGAAACTTTTCCATCGTTCAAGAGGGTAAACACGGCTATTAATCTTTGTGTGGGAGACAAGTAGACATACAACAAAGTTTTCTTGCCATTCAGGTGTACGAGCAGACGGTAATGAAATCTTGAATGATAAAGCATTTCTGCTTGATGTGTAATAGCTAACATTCCCTTATATAAAAGGCTGACAAAATGAGAGTAAGCGAATGTCCAAGAAACAAAGTTTCATATATCCAGCTAAACCTCCTTAAATTCTTACGTATTATACAGAATCATCATTTTGTTTTTACTAACATTTCTGATATTAACCTGGCTATACCTTCGGATTAACAGTAGAGGACCGCAAATACTATGTTACCCCTGTCCACGACCGGAGTTTGATGATACTAGTGTACAATACAAACAAAATGCTTTACTAGGTATAGGAGGGAAGAAAAGTAGTGCATCCATTTACGTAAACTAGGAACTCTTACGATTTTCAGTTTTATAATTTTCGTTAGGATTTTATTCACTCAAAATTCAGTACAGTATTAAAAATAAGTGTTTCTACTCACTAGCTGAACTATGAAGGCGGACGTATTCATTCTACAATGTAGGCCTATAGTACACTGTCTACAGCATATCAACATACAATATGAAGAGTGCATTTAAATGGAAAAATAATAAAAATCTTGATACTTAAACAAATTGTTGAAAATGATTGCCGTTCATTTCTATACAGACTTCAATTCTTTTGTGTATATATTATCGAAAACGTTTTTAAGCATATATTCTGAATTTGGATGTAGCCTATATGCAAAGCAAGAGTCGACATGGGGAGCCATAATCCTGTGCCTCTTGAAATAATTCTGTATCTACTCTATAACAGAGTGCCTTCCTTACATACTGTAAATCCAGTCTTAACTTCTGCCCGATTCACAGAGATAAATTTACTCAGATTGCTATCTACTGTCCTTCCAAGTAGTTATGTTGCAGGGTCGTAGAAAGGGGGGGGGGGAATCACATGACAGTTACTTAACGAGGCTCTTTTATTTAAATTATTTTAAACAGTTGTATAATATTACGGAGACGCCCAATTTCTGAGAGCAAATGTTTTCACAAAAGAGCTAAGACAGCCAAGCCACTAGCCTTTACAGAGGGGCCAGCAGAAACGGTGGTGGAAACCGGATGCGACGTAACTAAACGGACACATAGTACCTGTGCGAAAATATGATTAAATAATGAATACGCTTTATTCACTTGAAAATACGACTATATTTCTTGAACGTACTATACTCACTCAGTACTGTATACTGTGACCGTAAGATGACTTCGACTGCATATGCGGTCTTGGTTCTGTGTGCAGGACGGATGGAAGTTTACTAGTAGAAGGGGTGGGAGTGAAGTACATTAAAAAACTCAGGTACAATACAAATTGAAGTAAAAATAAAATTATGTCCCTGTATTTGGACACTGATGTTACTGGTGTAGCTCGGGCTATAAAGCATTTGCCTGCTGATCTTGTGTTGCGCTCGGACTTGAGTTCGATTTCCGCTAGGGATTATATCTGGTTGTATTTTCCGAGGTTTTTCTCCAATCGTAAGATAAGTATCACGTTATCCATGGCGAATCCACAGCATCATCTCGTCTATATCTTCACGTTATCACCAATTTCATCGACGCTCAATAACATAATAGTTGATACAGCTTCGTTAAATAACCAAGTAAAAAAAATATCAAAAAGTTGATTAATTTTTTCAATCTCTCCAGATTCCCCGGACAAATTTCTTGACTCATAATATGCTTATATTCAAGTTTAATTGCTGAAGTGAGGGGCATATGAATGAAATTGAAGACACGTTTATTATTGAAAATTATTGTTGCCAAAATCAAGTTTTGACATTGATTAAAAGCGGCCGAGAGCCGTTATGGCGTTGAACTGCAAGCCAGAAATTTGCGAGTTCGATTGCGGATGGGGCCATGGATTTTCTCCAAAGACCTGATTCTTTTAGCAACACTATGGGACTTGGGGTTACTCAACTTGTAACAAAAATGAATACCAGGGGTATTTACTTGCAGGTAAAGGTGGTAGGCTCATAGAACTTATTTCACTACTGGCATTAATTCCGACTGTCTGTACAAAGTGTGAGCCATTACCTCACGTTATCCTTAGGGACGATTTGTAATACAATGGGAATGACTTTAACCTTTATGTTTCATCAAGACCGGCCGATCAGTTTTGCAAGAACTAGTTTGTAAACCTTCTTTCAGAAATACCCGCTACATTCCTTTTTGTGAAAAAATTAAAACAATGAATTTAATTTTCAAAATTTCCATGTATATGTTTCCATTCTCACATGCATACTCACCCATACAGATTGATTCACTCATGTACAGGCCTGACGCTACCTACAGACCGATTATTTAGTCCTGACAGCTGAGCGACGCGAAAGAGGGGAAGTAATAGAAGTAGAGATAAGGGCGAGCTGTCGGTGAAGGAATGCAGTACAGCTCTGGAAACATACCGCTCTACCGAACGCATGACATCCGATCGCTCCGAAGGCAAACGAGTGACTAACCCAAACACCCCTTGGCGTAACTAAATGGACTCGCCTCAACCAGGTGCATATCTCCGGTGATTGTCAGGACTAAATAATCGTACTGTACATAAGTTGTGTATACAGAATGCACAGCAATAATATCGTTAATGGCAGGGGATTATCGCTTGTTCTCTAAATGTGCAGATATTTGACCCGAAGAAATGTCACTTTTCGCTCTGCAATATAATTTTACAATGTCACATTTGTTCGGATGAAATTTCCGCATATTTAAAGTGAAAAATTAAAATTATTTTAATCATTTATTATCATAATAGATTCTTCCCTTAAATTGCTGAGCTTATTGGAAATTTAATCAATGGCTTTCCCCAAACACACTGTGTAATGTTTCGTATAAAACAACTTTTATTTTCAAAAGGAAGAAAAAGGAAGGAAAATTGTGTTAAAATTTTCTGTTTCAAATATCTCAAAGAATAACCCCTGAAATTAATGACATTGCTTATGGTTCACTCTGAATATTACATACAAGTATGTTACTGTGTACCTATATGTGTGAGTATATATATATATATATATATATATATATATATATATATAAATGACACTTGGGAGGAAATTAAACGTAGAATAAATATGGAAAATGCGTGTTATTATTCGGTTGGCAAGCTTTTGTCATCTAGTCTGCTGTCAAAAATTCTGAAAGTTAGAATTTATAAAATAGTTATATTACCGGCCGTTATGTATGGTTGTGAAACTTGGACTCTCACTTTGAGAGAGGAACATAAATTAATGGTGTTTGAGAATAAGGTTCTTAGGAAAATACTTGGGGTTAAAAGGGATTAAGTTAGAGGAGAATAGAGAAAGTTACACAACGCAGAACTGCACGCATTGTATTCTTCACCTGACATAATTAGAGCATTAAATCCAGACGTTTGAGATGGGCAGGGCATGTAGCACGTATGGGCGAGTCCAGAAATGCATATAGAGTGCTAGTTGGGAGACCGGAGGGAACAAGACCTTTGGGGAGGCCAAGACGTAGATGGGAGGATAATATTAAAACGGATTTGAGGGAGGTGGGATATGATGATAGCGAGTGGATTAATCTTGCACAGAATAGGGACCGATAGCGGGCTTATGTGAGGACGGCAATGAACCTACGGGTACCTTAAAAACAACTTGTAAGTATATACATACATAGATACATACATACATACATACATACATACATACATACATACATACATACATACATACATACATACATATATACAAAATCGTATGTGCGAACAGGTACATAAGTAAAGATACAAATTGTAGAATTCCACTTAAATATACATAAACTGGTATGTCGTAATGGATATTTAAATCGACCGGAAGTAATCTACTTTGGAAAGTAATAAAACTGAAAAGAAAACGTTAAGGACATGTCGATTTGATGACATGTCACAAATGAGAACTCTGAAGGCAATTTGATTTGAGGAAAATTTGTAGGTAATAGGGTTAGAGACGCAGGAAGGCTGAGTGGATATAACTCTGGAGTAATCATCGGTCGTTTGGTACTTCGCCACCCACACGATCGTCGCGAATTAAGTCGTAATATTCCCCCGACTACACGCAAATATTTGGTTCAAGGGAAATTTATTTGCAGAGATCAACTTTAGTTGGTTTGCTGATATCATCAAGATACGTTTGATATATCTTTCATTGCGATTAATTTAATACAGAACTTTCATATCTGAGGAATGCTCACTGTTAGCTGAAAAGCTGAAGTAAATGTATTTTCTAACCAGATAACGATGCTCAAATTTTTTGATGCTCGAAGACAGTTGATGGTGAGAAAAGAACAAATTTAAACACAAGCCTTATTTATTCCTGCGTGTAGTCTAAAAATAATTTGCAATATCTTCATGAAATGGTAATGAGTGGAATGCAGTTGACTTTAAAATAAATAGGAGCACTAATAAACAAATAAACTGCCTATGAGTGACACATGTTCACGATATTCAACTATGAAAGTTGACGAATTATAGCTCTTCATAAACATTTCCACCTTGCACTTTTATATAATTGAATCACTTATTTCAGAAACCAGTCAAACGATAAAACAAGAAAAAATGAGTTAATGGCGGCATAATGTTCTATGAGGTATTCGTACATTTTAGTGCTAAAACAGTCAAATGCCGTCCTTCTGTAATGGCCAGACAGTACGTAGAATTTCGTGTTTAGGTCAGAAACCAGTCAAGCGACAGCTCTTGGCTGGTTTCTGTAGTAAACTGTGGGTACATTTTGTGTTTATAGTTTCGTTACCAACTGATTGAAAAAGTGTTTTGTGGTTAGCGTAGTGTCTTTTTAATAATAACAATAGACATATATCGTAGTAAAATGTCTCATAGTTCAGAAGACGAACCTGTACCTAAAAGGAAACGAGGAATGGTCAACGAAAACACTTATAAACGTAATACTATTCGCAATGCAAGGGTAAAAGGAGAAGGCTATATTTCTTATTCAGACAGGGAATTACCTCAGAAAAGCAAACCCGACATTCTCACTTGAAAGGGCAATGCGAAATGTTATTTAAACATTAATGAGGAAGTGATAAATGAAACATGAAGATATGTTCATTCTCTTGAAAATAAAAACTCTCAAGATATCTATATTCAAACTTTGGTTGAGGTTAATGAAGTTAAGCGTATACGTAAAAAACAAGGTCCAGAGCAAGAGTTAGCATTGAAAATGTTAATGAAGGCACTTTCGAAAGATTTCATTCTTAAATTATAATTTAAGGACTGGTGATGTACTGAAACATGTTTGCAAGAAAGTGTTTATGAAAATCCATGGTATTTCACGTAACAGATTAGGAAAAATTTGTCAATTATTGCTTGAAAATATTACCCCTAAAGATATTACATACATATTTCCTTTAAAAATATGGGTTTTTATAACAAAATTCTAAAAAAATTCGAGAATTATGCCATAAAAATACGTTTCCACCACTCGTTTATTGCAGAAACCAGTTAAGTGAAAAACTTTTTTCGTATTTTTTAAAGCTATGTTAAAACACAAAATAATTTTTCTTAAATAAAAAAATTGAAATATATATTATTTTCAGCAAAAAAATATTAAAACCACTACCAAACCATTTAGTCTGATGCTAGACAGTTCCCCCCCCCTGCACAATTGCCTATCTTGGCGCTTGACTGGTTTCTGAAATAAGCGATTGAAATAGAGTCCTATGTTTGGTTACTTTGAGTAGGCATACAAAGTAGATGCGCAAGGCTCATACTAGCTTCGCTAGCAAAGTGAGGCTCTGACTCGTCTGCCCGCTCCGTTCACATACAAAATATACTGTCACGCGTATTTAATAATAAATAAAATATTTATTTAAACCCACGTTATGGGCAACAGAAGATTATTCACACAGTAAGTAAAAAGCATCTAGATTCTAGATAGGCCTACTTTTTGTTTCATAATATAGTTGTCATCAAAAATTAAAAGCTAATTCTCATTATTTTTCGCCTATTTACAGAATTTTGAATATTTAAATTGCACTTCTTATTCTTCTATTTTTGTAAATTCGTAACTAGTTGCAACATATTTCTTATATTTTTATAGATTGCATAACTAATATAACTTATCCCATTTCTACTTCTTTCCTTCTTTTAATTTTGTAGCTTCATAATTATTTATTACCTATTTTTTATATTTTTGTATTTTCATAACCAGTTATAACTTTTATTTATTTTTTTTATTTCTGTAGTTTCATAACTAGTTGTAGCCAATATCCCTGTAGATTCGCAACTGGTTATAATCGATTTATATTTCTCCTTCTCGTTCTGCTGTTTTATAGGTTTGTAGGTCCGAGCCCTGCCTTACAACACGAATGAAGTTCGCTAGCTCCTCATTTACGCCATTGGTTGCTTTTTTTTTTTAGCTAGTTTTAACACCTTTTAGCTTCCCTGTATTTTACTGTTTACGTTAATAATACAATTATCATAAATAGCTTCTTGCTTTCCCTATTATATTTTTATAAATTCATAACTATTCATTGGGCGGCCGGGTAGCTCAGTTGGTAGAGCAGCTGGCTACGGACTGGAAGGTCCGGGGTTCGATCCCAGGTGGTGACAGGATTTTTTTCTCGTTGCCAAACTTTCAGAACGGCCCCGAGGTTCACTCAGCTTTCTATAAAATTGAGTACCGGGGTCTTTCCCGGGGGTAAAAGGCGGTCAGAGCGTGGTGCCGACCACACCACCTCATTCTAGTGCCGAGGTCATGGAAAGCATGGGGCTCTACCTCCATGCCCCCCAAGTGCCTTCATGGCATGTTACGGGGATACCTTTACCTTTTTTTTTTTACCTATAACTATTCATTCTTGTTCTGTTTTTATAGGTTCATAACCAGTTATGTTTCTTTTTCTTCTTATTTTTTTAGGTTTACTACCAGTTGTAACTCTCTTCTCCTACTTCCTTTTCCTCTTGTTCTTCTTCTTTCCTTCTATTTCTTATGTTTCTAACCAGTTATAACCTCTCACTGCTTCTCTTTATTCTATTATGTAGGTTTATAAGCGGGATTGACCTTTTTCTCTGATTAAATTATTTCATTTTTAAGTTCTACTATTTATTTCGTTTATCATTCTTATCATAATATATTTTCTACAGACCGAGAGCATAGAGCGTATTCCGAATCTCACCGGTGAGCAATCCGATGGCATCACGGTGTTCCGAATTCCACCGATGACGTCATTGATGCTCCACCGGTGTCGCACCGGTGCCATCAACTTGCAGAGGTGGTGGCAGTCTCCATCAGCCGCCATCAGTGAATCTGATTGGTTCTTGTATAGGGCGGGAATTAGCAGACGAATAACATCGTGCACTGTTGTGTCATGGCGGTGTGTTCTGCTTCAGTTCTGCTGTATTGTTTGTAATGAGCACAACGTAAAAACAATATGTTAATGGCTTATGAGCGAACATGTCAACGGACCCGTTATTACTACCGGTTCAAGAAATAAATTGTTTATATTATCTTTTCTTTGAACGAGATGGGAGTACGAAAATTTCGCAAAATTTTGCTAACGTAGCACAGACAACAACTTGTACAGTCGCCATGACAGCCATCGATCCTTCCAGCAGTTTTGTTCCTTATTTCGCTGCAATGTGACGTAATTGATGCCACCGGACTGGTGAGATTCGGAATACGCTGATAGTCGAGGCCGGTGACCGGCGCTAGAGACACGCCGGGATATCAGTGGGGCTACACGTTTGGAGGCAGTGCGTCAAGGACAGTGAATGTGTGCGACAGAGAACACATGCTACAGACCGAGTAAAAACATTGACTCTATTGTTTAATTTACTTGTCAATGGACTCATTTCACTACAGGTAGATGTTTTCCGCACCGCCAGTACAACTCTCTCGAGAGGGAGCGCGATTACCATCCGCACGGTATCAGCGATTGCATCAAATGGCCTATGCACCCCCTGGTTACGTTCCGCAACCTCATAGACTCGTCCAATGCTCGCGCGCATTTTGTTTAGACTTCACCAGCTGTGACTGTGCTCTCGGGCTGTACATTATATCCCTCCCAATTGCATAATATCCCGCATAGACCTAATAATCTTGTTGACTGAAAGAAGTTGTATTATATCGTTCCGTTCTTATCGTGACTTCAGAACTATTTCCCTATTCTTCGTGTTTTGTTCTCTCGATATAATTGACCTGATTGAAGGATATTCCTCTCATATTTTCTTAATATAGTAGTTTCATTTTGGTTTGCTGCTTTTGTTTCTTTAGCATAACTTAGGTGAAGTTTTTTCTCGTATATTACTCTTTATTTCTTACATCTTTCGTCTTGTATTTATTTCACCACACGATGAAAATGGTGATATAATTTAATACACGTACAATCACGAGAACTTAAAGCAAAAGTTCTTCGCTTCCTGGATATTGTTTTTAAATACTTTCCAGATTCCTACTTGGAATCACTTTATGAAGACTCAAACTTGTAACCCCTTCGTTGCAGACAAAGTATTAAGTTTTCTATTACTCCATTCCCGCCTGAAACTATTACGACGGCATATTAACACACGCGACGTGTTTTATCAAGCTGTGAGAACGTCTCCAATTGTCTGAGCCCCTAGGCTTCCAGGAATTTAGGTTAAAGTAATGAAGGTGTAACGTCACCCGCCTCGCTTCATTGTTCGAACGTGAGATCAAGTGGCAAAGCAAGTACTTCCCCTTGCCATTATTCAAGTACAGTATCGTCATATAATGCTGGGGGTTGCCTGTTTCAAGAAGAAGTATGGTTTCCATAATAGACTTAATCTAAATCGTTAAACTTCAACGTCTTTGAATGAATGGAATCTACTTTTACGACATATATAAAGTCAGAGGAAAGAGAAGAACAAAGGGACTGTAATTTACTGTCTTTTATACGGGTAACTTACCAAGTAAATCATGTGAATTCTTTACACTTAATCAAATCGTAACTTTACTTTTATTTTGATGTCATTAAACAAGCAATTTAAATGAGTACTTAAGGCACTTACGTCAGTTTTCCTATATGATTTACAACTAGTGCTGTTGATCGATCAAAATATTTAATCGATTAACTATTTGAATTCAATCGATTAATCGAGTTTGATCGATTTCAAAAGATGTTTTAATGTACTGTAATACTATTGTTAAGTTTAACTTGTGTTCAGTGATAAGCCTAAGTATTAAATGTTGTATGTCTGTGTATATTGTATCGTTATATTACAAAACAACTATTTTAATTATTTACGAACATATTTCTTATGAGTCTTATAATTTATTGTGTCAATTTCTCCGGCAATTTTTGAGACAAACGTAAATAACAAATAGTATGAAGACTCACCTAGTTAATACTGCTTCATCCTTGATTTTAAACATGTGAGTGCATTCACATGCTCCGAATTAAGTGCCACTCTACATTTAGTATTATCGCCGCGCTCTCATGGTTAACATTCGGCAGATCTTTGAGCGGCCTCGTGCATAACATTCGGCAAGAGTTTGAAATTTAATTGTATTATTGTTTTCAATGTCTTATGTCGCCGCTCCAATCACTCGTCTCAATTTCAATATTGCAAACCAATAACCTGCTTCCAATATTAAATGACACCTACTTGTCTAATCCACGTCGGCTAAAACCGAGGTTCCAATGCCTTGTGCTGAGAACGAATATTAAGGTATGTGGTTAAAAATTATTATTAAAGAGTTATTATTAAGAGTGTAGAATGTCAACGTACTCATATATGAAATAATAATAATAACACACAACAACAATAATAATAATAATAATAATAATAATAGCCATTTAACAATATAACAAACTAGTGCTTATTCTTATCGAGGAAGTAGACGTGACAACGTGACGCTTAGAGTGAAACCTACAGAACAACAATCGGTCGGCAAAATTATGTTTTTAAAGCACACCGCACGTTATTGTATGATGCCGACATGTTAGGCATGAGGCCGCGGCGATAATAACAATGTTTCCTGCATCACTAAACACGAAAAATCTTTTTTTCTGTCGAGCACTTCTCCATGGTCGTTCACTTTAAATCCAAACGTTTCACCGAGTTTACCTCTCAAATTCTCATATGACGTAATGGATTACACTTTTCACAGACCACAGAAAACTGTAACTGCTAAAGTACAGCGAAGACTGACCGAAACAGAATACTGGCCCCTATTGTAGTTGAATTACCAGATTTTAGTAAGAGAAGAACGTAGTTACGCTCTCATTTGCACACAGTGTAAACATGGCTATTTTGTTATTAGGGAACGGAATTTGGAGCAGTAAAAGCTAGTATTGGCATCTACACAGCCATTTGTTTACAACCCTTTATACCAAGTCCTCCCCTCCATGACATACTCGCAGATCTCTGCACGTCAACAACAGGTGAACGGGACAGTTGTCGCATAAGAACGTCGACGTGCAGGTTTGCAGTTCAGAGTAGTGAAGTGCAAGTACAATGCCGAAAGTGAAACCAACTAACAATATAAAATTGAAAGACTAGCCTATATTTGTAAAAGCTCCAGATCGAGTATCAAAATTCAGGAAACAATTCCCTAAATTGTCGCTTCCCCCATGTCCAGTTCTTAGGAGATGGGGGTCATGGTTAGAAGCTTGCAATTATTACGCACATTACCTCAAATCTGTGAAGAAAGTAGTCCAGTCTTTCGATCCCGATGACGCGGCTGTGATTCAAATACGCCAGCAACTGCTAAATGATAGAACAATCGAGAAAGAAGTCATGGATATTAAGTCAAATTTTTTATATTTGCCGGATGCCATTATTCGATTAGAAAAGTCAGGAGTAATAATAATAATAATAATAATTTATTTATTTAATCTGGCAGAGCTAAGGCCAGTAGGCCTTCTCTTCCGCCCAGCCAGACTCTAATTCTAATTAAATACATTTGCTTACATAGTTATTACATTAATATCTAGATCATAAAACAACATGAAAGTAAATGATGAAAATTGGATAACTAATGTTAGTGTGACAATAATAAACACTGGTAAGAAATAGTTATAATAATAATGATAATAATAATAATAACAATAATAATAATAACAATAATGGTAATTATAATAGTAATAATAATAATAATAATAATAATAATGAGATAATTTATATATTTATCTGTGATATATATAACCATTAAACACTGAGAAACCTGAAACAGCTATTATTGTTGACAATAATTGTTAGAAAAATATCTCGTTAACCTATTCTTAAATTAATTTGATGTCTGACAGTCCCTGACATTACTCGGTAGGGAATTCCAAAGTCGAGGAACAGCCACAGTGAAAGAAGATGAATATGAGGATGTTCGGTGGGAGGGAATGGATAATATTGAGGAGTGTTGTGATCGTGTGTCTAGGTTATGATGGGTGGATAAATTTTGAAAACGAGACGCAAGATAGACAGGAGTGGAGAAATGTAATATGTGAAAGAGAAGGGAAAGACAGTGGATTTTCCTACGATCTTCTAGACGGAGCCAGGACAACATTTCGAGGGACGGTGTTACGTGATCAGCCCGGCGAATATTGCAGACGAAACGGACGCACATATTATGAACACGTTGTAGTCTCTGCGCCGAAGTAACGCTTAGGTCAGTAAGCAGAATATCACAGTAATCGAAGTGGGGCATCACGAGTGTTTGCACTAACATTTTTTTTCATGGAAAGGGGTAGAAAATTCTTCAATCGTCTAAACGAGTGGATTAATGAAAATACCTTTTTGCAGGTTTCTGCAACTTGAATGTTCCAATTTAAACTTTTATCCATATAAATACCTAGATTCTTTACTGATTCACTGAACGGAATTTCGGTGCCGTGTATTTTAATCGGGGACAAATTTGGTATGGTAATAGTGCTTAACAAACGTGAATGGCCCACAATGATTGACTGTGATTTTTCTGGATTTAGTTTAAGTCGGAATTTCCGTATCCATGTGCAGATTGAGTTCAGGTCGTCATTAATTTTAGTTATTGCATCGTTTATTTCGTCAGTGTGGAATTTTATGTATATTTGAAGGTCGTCTGCATAGAGATGGTGTCGGCAGTACTTTAGAGATTCTGATATGTCGTTGATATAAATTGTAAATAGTAAAGGGCCAAGAACTGATCCCTGTGGGATCCCTGACCTTACGGCCTGCCAAGGGGAAGAAGGATTTCCAGCTATCACACTTTGTTGGCGGCCATTAAGGTAAGAGTCAAACCACAGGACAACGTGCTCTTCTAGGTGTAGTCTTCTGAGTTTACATATTAATAAGTCAACTAGTTGAACTAGTAGAACTAGTTGAGCAAATAAATATTATAAGGACTATTGTAAATAAACTGAGTGCAGTAGAAGGTGAAGTAGGAAAACGTGTTGGTGAAAAAATGAACAGAGTTTTGATTAAAAATGATAGGTACAGTATTCTTAGTCGGATTTCAGATGTACTAACAAAGACGTGTCCCAATGACGTCATTCAACGCGTGAATTTAATTGACGTATCTTGTTTCAAGTACTCTCTAATTGTCTCTGCAGATGTTAAAAAATTTCCTTCCTTGCAACAGAGCAAAGTTGTATTTTGAAAATTTGAAAATGATATTTACAATTTATTATAACAAGGCACAGCAGGAATAATTGTTTCATCAACAAAACATAGCATTAATTGAAAACGCCATTTCATTTAGCACTTAGCACTTTAGCATTTACATTTAGCACTGTATTAGGCTATGTTGTAAACATTGTAGTAATTGCATATATTGTAAATACTGTAATATACGTTGTATACATATTATCATATTTCATGATATAGTAAGTAAAGGTTTTAATTTGACACGCTCCTGACAGAAAAACATACATATTCAGAGGCGAGTTCCATACAGAAGACAACTGTCTATCAGCCAACAATGTTTCCACTGACATGCGAGGACGCAGAGATTGATATTTAATTATGTATATTTGTAATGTTGTTTATTGGTGTCTTGTGCGTTGCCAAGAAAAAAACATGTAGTTCAAAATGAAATGCAGATTATGTTTGTAGGCCACTATATGTCATTAAACTATTCCATAAGTTTATTCTGAAATACGTTTACAGCACGTTACGTGTAAGTTTGTATGAAATGGACTGTACTCGTCTATGCTCTGTGTCGCAGCTCGCTTGACAGTCACTGAGCTACGAATATCTATACTACGTTTCACCATTCGTTATAATACTCCAAATCCCTTTCCCTGTTTATAAGGGATGAGGAGGAAAATCCCAGAAAAATATGTATTTCATATGCAAGGAAGATGAGCTGACAAGAAGATGGAAGTTTTCTTGGAAAACAATAAAACTTAATAAGGGTTTCGCATTGTGTTTTTCTACTTTCAATAGAGGTGGATAGGTCATTGTTCTCACATCTCCATCTCTTTCTGAAGTGTTTGTGCAAAGATTATCTCTAAGCTACCTGCTTTGCAGTTATAAAATAACAGTACTATTGTGCTTGTAAGTAAGCAATTTCCGAGAGATGAATATTGTCGGAATTTTTAGTATGACTTTGTATTAATCTATTAGATTAATCGATTAAATCCCACAACACTAATTACAACTATAAGAATTTTCAGCTATGTCGACATAGTTTCTAAACCCATGGACGAGTCACAATTAATCTAAACATATTTGTTACTTCAGTTCTACATA